>NW_023366955.1:0-66933 GCF_902167145.1 Zea mays | reverse complement strand
CACCAGAAATCCAAGAATGTGATCTATGGCAAGGAAACATATGTGGGGTGAGGTGTATGAGCCTCTGGTCGATGATCAATGGCCACACAACCCCCATTTTTGTCGAAAATAGCCATGAACGACCATTTTCAATAATATCGAAGGCTAACACCTACGGATTTTTGACCAAGAAATGGTCTCCACCAGAAATCCAAGAATGTAATCTATGGCAAGGAAACATATGTGGGGTGAGGTGTATGAGCCTCTGGTCGACGATCAATGGCCACACAACCCCCATTTTGCCGAAAATAGCCATGAATGACCATTTTCAATAATACCGAAGGCTAAGACCTACGGATTTTTGACCAAGAAATGGTCTCCACCAGAAATCCAAGAATGTGATCTATGGCAAGGAAACATATGTGGGGTGAGGTGTATGAGCCTCTGGTCGATGATCAATGGCCACACAACCCCCATTTTTGTCGAAAATAGCCATGAATGACCATTTACAATAATATTAGAGGCTAACACCTACGGATTTTTGACCAAGAAATGGTCTCCACCAGAAATCCAAGAATGTGATCTATGGCAAGGAAACATATGTGGGGTGAGGTGTATGAGCCTCTGGTCGATGATCAATGGCCACACAACCCCCATTTTTGTCGAAAATAGCCATGAACGACCATTTTCAATAATATCGAAGGCTAACACCTACGGATTTTTGACCAAGAAATGGTCTCCACCAGAAATCCAAGAATGTAATCTATGGCAAGGAAACATATGTGGGGTGAGGTGTATGAGCCTCTGGTCGATGATCAATTGCCACACAACCCACATTTTCCCGAAAATAGCCATGAACGACCATTTTCAATAATACCGAAGGCACGTACGAGTTTTTGACCAAGAAATGGTCTCCACCAAAAATCCAAGAATGTGATCTATGGCAAGGAAACATATGTGGGGTGAGATTTATGAGCCTCTAGTCGATGATAAATGGCCACGCAACCCCCATTTTTTTATGAAAATAGCCATGAGCGACCATTTTCAATAATATTAGAGGCTAAGACCTACGGATTTTTAACCAAGAAATGGT
Source organism: Zea mays (assembly GCF_902167145.1). Taxonomy (NCBI): domain Eukaryota; kingdom Viridiplantae; phylum Streptophyta; class Magnoliopsida; order Poales; family Poaceae; genus Zea; species Zea mays. The sequence continues at coordinate 65,861 of NW_023366955.1, read as the reverse complement.
CTCCACCAGAAATCCAAGAATGTGATCTATGGCAAGAAAACATATGTGGGGTGAAGTGTACGAGCCTCTGGTCGATGATCAATGGCCACACAACCCCCATTTTTGTCGAAAATAGCCATGAACGACCATTTTCAATAATATTAGAGGCTAACCCGTACGAGTTTTTAACCAAGAAATGGTCTCCACCAGAAATCCAAGAATGTAATCTATGGCAAGGAAACATATGTGGGGTGAGGTGTATGAGCGTCTGGTCGATGATCAATGGCCACACAACCCCCATTTTTGTCGAAAATAGCCATGAACGACCATTTTCAATAATATCGAAGGCTAAATGGGGGTTGTGTGGCCATTGATCATCGACCAGAGGCTCATACACCTCACTACACATATGTTTCCTTGCCATAGATTACATTCTTGGATTTCTGGTGGAGACCATTTCTTGGTTAAAAACTCGTACGTGTTAGCCTTCGGTATTATTGAAAATGGTCATTCATGGCTATTTTCGGCAAAATGGGGGTTGTGTGGCCATTGATCGTCGACCAGAGGCTCATACACCTCACCCCACATATGTTTCCTTGCCATAGATCACATTCTTGGATTTCTGGTGGAGACCATTTCTTGGTCAAAAATCCGTAGGTCTTAGCCTCTAATATTATTGAAAATGGTCGCTCATGGCTATTTTCGGCAAAATGGGGGTTGTGTGGCCATTGATCATCGACCAGAGGCTCGTACACCTCACTACACATATGTTTCCTTGCCATAGATCTCATTCTTGGATTTCTGGTGGAGACCATTTCTTGGTCAAAAAATCCGTACGTGTTAGCCTTTGGTATTTTTGAAAATGGTCGTTCATGGCTATTTTCGACAAAAATTAGGGTTGTGTGGCCATTGATCGTCGACCAGAGGCTCATACACCTCACCCCACATATGTTTCCTTGCCATAGATCACATTCTTGGATTTCTGGTGGAGACCATTTCTTGGTTAAAAACTCGTACGTGTTAGCCTTCGATATTATTGAAAATGGTCGTTCATGGCTATTTTCGGCAAAATGGGGGTTGTGTGGCCATTGATCATCGACCAGACGCTCATACACCTCACCCCACATATGATTTCCTTGCCATAGATCACATTCTTGGATTTCTGGTGGAGACCATTTCTTGGTCAAAAATCCGTCGGTGTTAGCCTTCGGTATTATTGAAAATGGTCGTTCATGGCTATTTTCGACAAAAATGGGGGTTGTGTGGCCATTGATCGTCGACCAGAGGCTCATACACCTCACCCCACATATGTTTCCTTTCCATAGATCACATTCTTGGATTTCTGGTGGAGACCATTTCTTGGGCAAAAATCCGAATGTGTTAGCCTTTGGTATTTTTGAAAATGGTCATTCATGGCTATTTTCGACAAAAATGGGGGTTGTGTGGCCATTAATCTTCGACCAGAGGCTCATACACCTCACTACACATATGTTTCCTTGCCATAGATCACATTCTTGGATTTATGGTGGAGACCATTTCTTGGTCAAAAATCCGTAGGTGTTAGCCTTCAGTGTCATTGAAAATGGTCGTTCATGGCTATTTTCGACAAAAATGGGGGTTGTGTGGCCATTGATCATCGACCAGAGGCTCATACACCTCACCCCACAAATGTTTCCTTGCCATAGATCACATTCTTGGATTTCTGGTGGAGACCATTTCTTGGTCAAAAATCCGTAGGTCTTAGCCTCTAGTATTATTGAAAATGGTCGCTCATGGCTATTTTCATAAAAAATGGGGGTTGTGTGGCCATTGATCATCGACCAAGCCATGAACGACCATTTTCAAAAATACCAAAGGCTAACACGTACGGATTTTTGACCAAGAAATGGTCTCCACCAGAAATCCAAGAATGTGATCTATGGCAAGGAAACATATGTGGGGTGAGGTGTATGAGCCTCTAGTCGATGATCAATGGCCACACAACCCCCATTTTTGTCGAAAATAGCCATGAATGACCATTTACAATAATACCGAAGGCTAACACCTACGGATTTTTGACCAAGAAATGGTCTCCACCAGAAATCCAAGAATGTGATCTATGGCAAGGAAACATATGTGGGGTGAGGTGTATGAGCCTCTGGTCGATGATCAATGGCCACACAACCCCCATTTTTGCCGAAAATAGCCATGAACGACCATTTACAATAATACCGAAGGCTAACACCTACGGATTTTTGACCAAGAAATGGTCCATTTTGCCGAAAATAGCCATGAATGACCATTTTCAATAATACCGAAGGCTAACACGTACGAGTTTTTAACCAAGAAATGGTCTCCACCAGAAATCCAAGAATGTGATCTATGGCATGGAAACATATGTGGGGTGAGGTGTATGAGCCTCTAGTCAATGATCAATGGCCACACAACCCCCATTTTGCCGAAAATAGCCATGAATGACCATTTTCAATAATACCGAAGGCTAACACGTACGAGTTTTTGACCAAGAAATGGTCTCCACCAGAAATCCAAGAATGTGATCTATGGCAAGGAAACATATGTGGGGTGAGGTGTATGAGCCTCTGGTCGATGATCAATGGCCACACAACCCCCATTTTTGTCGAAAATAGCCATGAACGACCATTTTCAATAATACCGAAGGCTAACACGTACGAGTTTTTGACCAAGAAATGGTCTCCACCAGAAATCCAAGAATGTGATCTATGGCCAGGAAACATATGTGTAGTGAGGTGTACGAGCCTCTGGTCGATGATCAATGGCCACACAACCCCCATTTTTGTTGAAAATAGCCATGAACGACCATTTTCAATAATACCGAAGGCTAACACCTACGGATTTTTGACCAAGAAATGGTCTCCACCAGAAATCCAAGAATGTGATCTATGGCAAGGAAACATATGTGTAGTGAGGTGTACGAGCCTATGGTCGATGATCAATGGCCACACAACCCCCATTTTTGTCGAAAATAGCCATGAACGACCATTCTCAATAATATCGAAGGCTAACACCTACGGATTTTTGACCAAGAAATGGTCTCCACCAGAAATCCAAGAATGTGATCTATGGCAAGGAAACATATGTGGGGTGAGGTGTATGAGCCTCTGGTCGAAGATCAATGGCCACACAACCCCCATTTTTGTCGAAAATAGCCATGAACGACCATTTTCAATAATACCGAAGGCTAACACCTCCGGATTTTTGACCAAGAAATGGTCTCCACCAAAAATCCAAGAATGTGATCTATGGCAAGGAAACATATGTGGGGTGAGGTGTATGAGCGTCTGGTCGATGATCAATGGCCACACAACCCCCATTTTTTATGAAAATAGCCATGAACGACCATTTTCAATAATACCGAAGGCTAACACTTACGATTTTTTGACCAAGAAATGGTCTCCACCAGAAAAACAAGAATGTGACCTATGGCAAGGAAACATATGTGGGGTGAGGTGTACGAGGCTCTGGTGTATGATCAATGGCCACACAACCCCCATTTTTATGAAAATAGCCATGAGCGACCTTGAAAATAGCCATGAGCGACCATTTTCAATAATACTAGAGGCTAACACCTACGGATTTTAGACCAAGAAATGGTCTCCACCAGAAATCCAAGAATGTGATCTATGGCAAGGAAACATATGTGGGGTGAGGTGTATGAGCGTCTGGTCGATGATCAATGGCCACACAACCCCCATTTTTGTCGAAAATAGCCATGAACGACCATTTTCAATAATACCGAAGGCTAACACCTACGGATTTTTGACCAAGAAATGGTCCATTTTGCCGAAAATAGCCATGAATGACCATTTTCAATAATACCGAAGGCTAACACGTACGAGTTTTTAACCAAGAAATGGTCTCCACCAGAAATCCAAAATGTGATCTATGGCAAGGAAACATATGTGGGGTGAGGTGTATGAGCGTCTGGTCGATGATCAATGGCCACACAACCCTCATTTTGCCAAAAATAGCCATGAATGACCATTTTCAATAATACCGAAGGCTAACACCTACGGATTTTTGACCAAGAAATGGTCTCCACCAGAAATCCAAGAATGTGATCTATGGCAAGGAAACATATGTGGGGTGAGGTGTATGAGCCTCTGGTCGATGATCAATGGCCACACAACCCCCATTTTTTATGAAAATAGCCATGAGCGACCTTGAAAATAGCCATGAGCGACCATTTTCAATAATACTAGAGGCTAACACGTACGGATTTTTGACCAAGAAATGGTCTCCACCAGAAATCCAAGAATGTGATCTATGGCAAGGAAACATATGTGGGGTGAGGTGTATGAGCCTCTGGTCGATGATCAATGGCCACACAACCCCCATTTTTGTCGAAAATAGCCATGAACGACCATTTTCAATAATACCGAAGGCTAACACCTACGGATTTTTGACCAAGAAATGGTCTCCACCAGAAATCCAAGAATGTGATCTATGGCAAGGAAACATATGTGGGGATGAGGTGTATGAGCCTCTAGTCGATGATCAATGGCCACACAACCCCCATTTTTGTCGAAAATAGCCATGAATGACCATTTTCAAAAATACCAAAGGCTAACACGTACGGATTTTTAACTAAGAAATGGTCTCCACCAGAAATCCAAGAATGTGATCTATGGCAAGGAAACATATGTGGGGTGAGGTGTACGAGCCTCTGGTCGATGATCAATGGCCACACAACCCCCATTTTGCCGAAAATAGCCATGAATGACCATTTTCAGTAATACCGAAGGCTAACACCTACGGATTTTTGACCAAGAAATGGTCTCCACCAGAAATCCAAGAATGTGATCTATGGCAAGGAAACATATGTGGGGTGAGGTGTATGAGCCTCTGGTCGATGATCAATGGCCACACAACCCCCATTTTTTATGAAAATAGCCATGAGCGACCTTGAAAATAGCCATGAGCGACCATTTTCAATAATACTAGAGGCTAACACGTACGGATTTTTGACCAAGAAATGGTCTCCACCAGAAATCCAAGAATGTGATCTATGGCAAGGAAACATATGTGGGGTGAGGTGTATGAGCCTCTGGTCGATGATCAATGGCCACACAACCCCCATTTTTTATGAAAATAGCCATGAACGACCATTTTCAAAAATACCAAAGTCTAACACCTACGGATTTTTGACCAAGAAATGGTCTCCACCAGAAATCCAAGAATGTGATCTATGGCAAGGAAACATATGTGGGGTGAGGTGTACGAGCCTCTGGTCGATGATCAATGGCCACAGAACCCCCATTTTGCCGAAAATAGCCATGAACGACCATTTTCAATAATACCGAAGGCTAACACCTACGAGTTTTTAACCAAGAAATGGTCTCCACCAGAAATCCAAGAATGTGATCTATGGCAAGGAAACATATGTGTAGTGAGGTGTACGAGCCTCTGGTCGATGATCAATGGCCACACAACCCCCATTTTTGTCGAAAATAGCCATGAACGACCATTTTCAATAATATCGAAGGCTAACACCTACGGATTTTTGACCAAGAAATGGTCTCCACCAGAAATCCAAGAATGTGATCTATGGCAAGGAAACATATGTGGGGTGAGGTGTATGAGCCTCTGGTCGAAGATCAATGGCCACACAACCCCCATTTTTGTCGAAAATAGCCATGAACGACCATTTTCAATAATACCGAAGGCTAACACCTACGGATTTTTGACCAAGAAATGGTCTCCACCAGAAATCCAAGAATGTGATCTATGGCAAGGAAACATATGTGGGGTGAGGTGTATGAGCGTCTGGTCGATGATCAATGGCCACACAACCCCCATTTTTTATGAAAATAGCCATGAACGACCATTTTCAATAATACCGAAGGCTAACACCTACGATTTTTTGACCAAGAAATGGTCTCCACCAGAAAAACAAGAATGTGACCTATGGCAAGGAAACATATGTGGGGTGAGGTGTACGAGGCTCTGGTGTATGATCAATGGCCACACAACCCCCATTTTTATGAAAATAGCCATGAGCGACCTTGAAAATAGCCATGAGCGACCATTTTCAATAATACTAGAGGCTAACACCTACGGATTTTAGACCAAGAAATGGTCTCCACCAGAAATCCAAGAATGTGATCTATGGCAAGGAAACATATGTGCGGTGAGGTGTATGAGCGTCTGGTCGATGATCAATGGCCACACAACCCCCATTTTTGTCGAAAATAGCCATGAACGACCATTTTCAATAATACCGAAGGCTAACACCTACGGATTTTTGACCAAGAAATGGTCCATTTTGCCGAAAATAGCCATGAATGACCATTTACAATAATACCGAAGGCTAACACCTACGGATTTTTGACCAAGAAATGGTCTCCACCAGAAATCCAAGAATGTGATCTATGGCAAGGTAACATATGTGGGGTGAGATTTATGAGCCTCTAGTCGATGATAAATGGCCACACAACCCCCATTTTTTTATGAAAATAGCCATGAGCGACCATTTTCAATAATATTAGAGGCTAAGACCTATAGATTTTTGACCAAGAAATGGTCTCCACCAGAAATCCAAGAATGTGATCTATGGCAAGGAAACATATGTGGGGTGAGGTGTATGAGCCTCTGGTCGATGATCAATGGCCACACAACCCCCATTTTTGTCGAAAATAGCCATGAATGACCATTTACAATAATACCGAAGGCTAACACCTACGGATTTTTGACCAAGAAATGGTCTCCACCAGAAATCCAAGAATGTGATCTATGGCAAGGAAACATATGTGGGGTGAGGTGTATGAGCGTCTGGTCGATGATCAATGGCCACACAACCCCCATTTCTTGGTCAAAAATCCGTAGGTGTTAGCCTTCGGTATTATTGAAAATGGTCGTTCATGGCTATTTTCGACAAAAATGGGGGTTGTGTGGCCATTGATCATCGACCAGACGCTCATACACCTCACCCCACATATGTTTCCTTGCCATAGATCACATTCTTGGATTTCTGGTGGAGACCATTTCTTGGGCAAAAATCCGAATGTGTTAGCCTTTGGTATTTTTGAAAATGGTCATTCATGGCTATTTTCGACAAAAATGGGGGTTGTGTGGCCATTGATCTTCGACCAGAGGCTCATACACCTCACTACACATATGTTTCCTTGCCATAGATCACATTCTTGGATTTCTGGTGGAGACCATTTCTTGGTCAAAAATCCGTAGGTGTTAGCCTTCGGTATTATTGAAAATGGTCGTTCATGGCTATTTTCGACAAAAATGGGGGTTGTGTGGCCATTGATCATCGACTAGACGCTCATACACCTCACCCCACATATGTTTCCTTGCCATAGATCACATTCTTGGATTTCTGGTGGAGACCATTTCTTGGTTAAAAACTCGTACGTGTTAGCCTTCGGTATTATTGAAAATGGTCGTTCATGGCTATTTTCGGCAAAATGGGGGTTGTGTGGCCATTGATCATCGACCAGAGGCTCGTACACCTCACCCCACATATGTTTCCTTGCCATAGATCACATTCTTGGATTTCTGGTGGAGACCATTTCTTGGTCTAAAATCCGTAGGTGTTAGCCTCTAGTATTATTGAAAATGGTCGCTCATGGCTATTTTCAAGGTCGCTCATGGCTATTTTCATAAAAAATGGGGGTTGTGTGGCCACTTGGATTTCTGGTGGAGACCATTTCTTGGTCTAAAATCCGTAGGTGTTAGCCTCTAGTATTATTGAAAATGGTCGCTCATGGCTATTTTCAAGGTCGCTCATGGCTATTTTCATAAAAAATGGGGGTTGTGTGGCCATTTATCATCGACTAGAGGCTCATAAACCTCACCCCACATATGTTTCCTTGCCATAGATTACATTCTTGGATTTCTGGTGGAAACCATTTCTTGGTTAAAAACTCGTACGTGTTAGCCTTCGGTATTATTGAAAATGGTCATTCATGGCTATTTTCGGCAAAATGGGGGTTGTGTGGCCATTGATCGTCGACCAGAGGCTCATACACCTCACCCCACATATGTTTCCTTGTCGTAGATCACATTCTTGGATTTCTGGTGGAGACCATTTCTTGGTCAAAAATTCGTAGGTGTTAGCCTTCGATATTATTGAAAATGGTCGTTCATGGCTATTTTCGACAAAAATGGGGGTTGTGTGGCCATTGATCATCGACCAGAGGCTCATACACCTCACCCCACATATGTTTCCTTGCCATAGATCACATTCTTGGATTTCTGGTGGAAACCATTTCTTGGTCAAAAATCCGTAGGTGTTAGCCTTCGGTATTATTGAAAATGGTCGTTCATGGCTATTTTCGGCAAAATTGGGGTTGTGTGGCCATTGATCATCGACCAGAGGCTCGTACACCTCACCCCACATATGTGTAGTGAGGTGGCCACACAACCCCCATTTTTTATGAAAATAGCCATGAGCGACCTTGAAAATAGCCATGAGCGACCATTTTCAATAATACTAGAGGCTAACACCTACGGATTTTAGACCAAGAAATGGTCTCCACCAGAAATCCAAGAATGTGATCTATGGCAATCTTGGTAAAAAATCCGTAGGTCTTAGCCTCTAATATTATTGAAAATGGTCGTTCATGGCTATTTTTGACAAAAATGGGGGTTGTGTGGCCATTGATCATCGACCAGACGCTCATACACCTCACCCCACATATGTTTCCTTGCCATAGATCACATTCTTGGATTTCTGGTGGAGACCATTTCTTGGTCTAAAATCCGTAGGTGTTAGCCTCTAGTATTATTGAAAATGGTCGCTCATGGCTATTTTCAAGGTCGCTCATGGCTATTTTCATAAAAATGGGGGTTGTGTGGCCATTGATCATACACCAGAGCCTCGTACACCTCACCCCACATATGTTTCCTTGCCATAGGTCACATTCTTGTTTTTCTGGTGGAGACCATTTCTTGGTCAAAAAATCGTAGGTGTTAGCCTTCGGTATTATTGAAAATGGTCGTTCATGGCTATTTTCATAAAAAATGGGGGTTGTGTGGCCATTGATCATCGACCAGACGCTCATACACCTCACCCCACATATGTTTCCTTGCCATAGATCACATTCTTGGATTTCTAGTGGAGACCATTTCTTGGTCAAAAATCCGTAGGTGTTAGCCTTCGGTATTATTGAAAATGGTCGTTCATGGCTATTTTCGACAAAAATGGGGGTTGTGTGGCCATTGATCTTCGACCAGAGGCTCATACACCTCACCCCACATATGTTTCCTTGCCATAGATCACATTCTTGGATTTCTGGTGGAGACCATTTCTTGGTCAAAAATCCGTAGGTGTTAGCCTTCGATATTATTGAAAATGGTCGTTCATGGCTATTTTCGACAAAAATGGGGGTTGTGTGGCCATTGATCATCGACCAGAGGCTCGTACACCTCACTACACATATGTTTCCTTGCCATAGATCACATTCTTGGATTTCTGGTGGAGACCATTTTTTGGTTAAAAACTCGTACGTGTTAGCCTTCGGTATTATTGAAAATGGTCGTTCATGGCTATTTTCGGCAAAATGGGGGTTCTGTGGCCATTGATCATCGACCAGAGGCTCGTACACCTCACCCCACATATGTTTCCTTGCCATAGATCACATTCTTGGATTTCTGGTGGAGACCATTTCTTGGTCAAAAATCCGTAGGTGTTAGCCTTTGGTATTTTTGAAAATGGTAGTTCATGGCTATTTTCATAAAAAATGGGGGTTGTGTGGCCATTGATCATCGACCAGAGGCTCATACACCTCACCCCACATATGTTTCCTTGCCATAGATCACATTCTTGGATTTCTGGTGGAGACCATTTCTTGGTCATAAATCCGTACGTGTTAGCCTCTAGTATTATTGAAAATGGTCGCTCATGGCTATTTTCAAGGTCGCTCATGGCTATTTTCATAAAAAATGGGGGTTGTGTGGCCATTGATCATCGACTAGAGGCTCATACACCTCACCCCACATATGTTTCCTTGCCATAGATCACATTCTTGGATTTCTCGTGGAGACCATTCTTGGTCAAAAATCCGTAGGTGTTAGCCTTCGGTATTATTGAAAATGGTCGTTCATGGCTATTTTCGACAAAAATGGGGGTTGTGTGGCCATTTATCATCGACTAGAGGCTCATAAATCTCACCCCACATATGTTTCCTTGCCATAGATTACATTCTTGGATTTCTGGTGGAAACCATTTCTTGGTTAAAAACTCGTACGTGTTAGCCTTCGGTATTATTGAAAATGGTCGTTCATGGCTATTTTCGACAAAATGGGGGTTGTGTGGCAATTGATCATCGATCCAGACGCTCATACACCCATTTTTTATGAAAATAGCCATGAGCGACCTTGAAAATAGCCATGAACGACCATTTTCAATAATACCGAAGGCTAACACGTACGAGTTTTTAACCAAGAAATGGTTTCCACCAGAAATCCAAGAATGTAATCTATGGCAAGGAAACATATGTGGGGTGAGATTTATGAGCCTCTAGTCGATGATAAATGGCCACACAACCCCCATTTTTGTCGAAAATAGCCATGAACGACCATTTTCAATAATACCGAAGGCTAACACCTACGGATTTTTGACCAAGAAATGGTCTCCACCAGAAATCCAAGAATGTGATCTATGGCAAGGAAACATATGTGGGGTGAGGTGTATGAGCCTATGGTCGATGATCAATGGCCACACAACCCCCATTTTTTATGAAAATAGCCATGAGCGACCTTGAAAATAGCCATGAGCGACCATTTTCAATAATACTAGAGGCTAACACGTACGGATTTTTGACCAAGAAATGGTCTACACCAGAAATCCAAGAATGTGATCTATGGCAAGGAAACATATGTGGGGTGAGGTGTATGAGCCTCTGGTCGATGATCAATGGCCACACAACCCCCATTTTTTATGAAAATAGCCATGAACGACCATTTTCAAAAATACCAAAGGCTAACACCTACGGATTTTTGACCAAGAAATGGTCTCCACCAGAAATCCAAGAATGTGATCTATGGCAAGGAAACATATGTGGGGTGAGGTGTACGATCCTCTGGTCGATGATCAATGGCCACAGAACCCCCATTTTGCCGAAAATAGCCATGAACGACTATTTTCAATAATACCGAAGGCTAACACGTACGAGTTTTTAACCAAGAAATGGTCTCCACCAGAAATCCAAGAATGTGATCTATGGCAAGGAAACATATGTGTAGTGAGGTGTACGAGCCTCTAGGTCGATGATCAATGGCCACACAACCCCCATTTTTGTCGAAAATAGCCATGAACGACCATTTTCAATAATATCGAAGGCTAACACCTACGGATTTTTGACCAAGAAATGGTCTCCACCAGAAATCCAAGAATGTGATCTATGGCAAGGAAACATATGTGGGGTGAGGTGTATGAGCCTCTGGTCGAAGATCAATGGCCACACAACCCCCATTTTTGTCGAAAATAGCCATGAACGACCATTTTCAATAATACCGAAGGCTAACACCTACGGATTTTTGACCAAGAAATGGTCTCCACCAGAAATCCAAGAATGTGATCTATGGCAAGGAAACATATGTGGGGTGAGGTGTATGAGCGTCTGGTCGATGATCAATGGCCACACAACCCCCATTTTTTATGAAAATAGCCATGAACGACCATTTTCAATAACACCGAAGGCTAACACCTACGATTTTTTGACCAAGAAATGGTCTCCACCAGAAAAACAAGAATGTGACCTATGGCAAGGAAACATATGTGGGGTGAGGTGTACGAGGCTCTGGTGTATGATCAATGGCCACACAACCCCCATTTTTATGAAAATAGCCATGAGCGACCTTGAAAATAGCCATGAGCGACCATTTTCAATAATACTAGAGGCTAACACCTACGGATTTTAGACCAAGAAATGGTCTCCACCAGAAATCCAAGAATGTGATCTATGGCAAGGAAACATATGTGGGGTGAGGTGTATGAGCGTCTGGTCGATGATCAATGGCCACACAACCCCCATTTTTGTCGAAAATAGCCATGAACGACCATTTTCAATAATACCGAAGGCTAACACCTACGGATTTTTGACCAAGAAATGGTCTCCACTAGAAATCCAAGAATGTGATCTATGGCAAGGAAACATATGTGGGGTGAGATTTATGAGCCTCTAGTCGATGATAAATGGCCACACAACCCCCATTTTTTATGAAAATAGCCATGAGCGACCATTTTCAATAATATTAGAGGCTAAGACCTACAGATTTTTGACCAAGAAATGGTCTCCACCAGAAATCAAGAATGTGATCTATGGCAAGGAAACATATGTGGGGTGAGGTGTATGAGCCTCTGGTCGATGATCAATGGCCACACAACCCCCATTTTTGTCGAAAATAGCCATGAATGACCATTTACAATAATACCGAAGGCTAACACCTACGGATTTTTGACCAAGAAATGGTCTCCACCAGAAATCCAAGAATGTGATCTATGGCAAGGAAACATATGTGGGGTGAGGTGTATGAGCGTCTGGTCGATGATCAATGGCCACACAACCCCCATTTCTTGGTCAAAAATCCGTAGGTGTTAGCCTTCGGTATTATTGAAAATGGTCATTCATGGCTATTTTCGGCAAAATGGGGGTTGTGTGGCCATTGATCATCGACCAGAGGCTCGTACACCTCACCCCACATATGTTTCCTTGCCATAGAATGACCATTTACAATACCATAGATCACATTCTTGGATTTCTGGTGGAGACCATTTCTTGGTCTAAAATCCGTAGGTGTTAGCCTCTAGTATTATTGAAAATGGTCGCTCATGGCTATTTTCAAGGTCGCTCATGGCTATTTTCATAAAAAATGGGGGTTGTGTGGCCATTTATCATCGACTAGAGGCTCATACACCTCATCCCACATATGTTTCCTTGCCATAGATCACATTCTTGGATTTCTGGTGGAGACCATTTCTTGGTCAAAAATCCGTAGGTGTTAGCCTTCAGTGTCATTGAAAATGGTCGTTCATGGCTATTTTCGACAAAAATTAGGGTTGTGTGGCCATTGATCATCGACCAGAGGCTCATACACCTCACCCCACATATGTTTCCTTGCCATAGATCACATTCTTGGATTTCTGGTGGAGACCATTTCTTGGTCAAAAATCCGTAGGTGTTAGCCTTCGGTATTTTTGAAAATGGTCGTTCATGGCTATTTTCGACAAAAATGGGGGTTGTGTGGCCATTTATCATCGACTAGAGGCTCATACACCTCACCCCACATATGTTTCCTTGCCATAGATTACATTCTTGGATTTCTGGCGGAGACCATTTCTTGGTCAAAAATCCGTAGGTGTTAGCCTTCGGTATTATTGAAAATGGTCGTTCATGGCTATTTTCGACAAAAATGGGGGTTGTGTGGCCATTGATCATCGACCAGAGGCTCATACACCTCACCCCACATATGTTTCCTTGCCATAGATCACATTCTTGGATTTCTGGTGGAGACCATTTCTTGGTTAAAAACTCGTACGTGTTAGCCTTCGGTATTATTGAAAATGGTCGTTCATGGCTATTTTCGGCAAAATGGGGGTTGTGTGGCCATTGATCATCGACCAGAGGCTCGTACACCTCACCCCACATATGTTTCCTTGCCATAGATCACATTCTTGGATTTCTGGTGGAGACCATTTCTTGGTCTAAAATCCGTAGGTGTTAGCCTCTAGTATTATTGAAAATGGTCGCTCATGGCTATTTTCAAGGTCGCTCATGGCTATTTTCATAAAAAATGGGTGTATGAGCGTCTGGTCGATGATCAATTGCCACACAACCCCCATTTTGTCGAAAATAGCCATGAACGACCATTTTCAATAATACCGAAGGCTAACACCTACGGATTTTAGACCAAGAAATGGTCTCCACCAGAAATCCAAGAATGTGATCTATGGCAAGGAAACATATGTGGGGTGAGGTTTATGAGCCTCTAGTAGATGATAAATGGCCACACAACCCCCATTTTTGTCGAAAATAGCCATGAACGACCATTTTCAATAATACCGAAGGCTAACACCTACGGATTTTTGACCAAGAATGGTCTCCACGAGAAATCCTAAGAATGTGATCTATGGCAAGGAAACATATGTGGGGTGAGGTGTATGAGCGTCTGGTCGATGATCAATGGCCACACAACCCCCATTTTTGTCGAAAATAGCCATGAACGACCATTTTCAATAATACTGAAGGCTAACACCTACGGATTTTTGACCAAGAAATGGTCTCCACCAGAAATCCAAGAATGCGATCTATGGCAAGGAAACATATGTGGGGTGAGGTGTATGAGCCTCTAGTCGATGATAAATGGCCACACAACCCCCATTTTTGTCGAAAATAGCCATGAACGACCATTTTCAAAAATACCGAAGGCTAACACCTACGGATTTTTGACCAAGAAATGGTCTCCACCAGAAATCCAAGAATGTGATCTATGGCAAGGAAACATATGTGGGGTGAGGTGTATGAGCCTCTGGTCGACGATCAATGGCCACACAACCCTAATTTTTGTCGAAAATAGCCATGAACGACCATTTTCAATGACACTGAAGGCTAACACCTACGGATTTTTGACCAAGAAATGGTCTCCACCAGAAATCCAAGAATGTGATCTATGGCAAGGAAACATATGTGGAGACCATTTCTTCGGTACTATCGATGATAAATGGCCACACAACCCCCATTTTTTATGAAAATAGCCATGAGCGACCATTTTCAATAATATTAGAGGCTAAGACCTACGGATTTTTGACCAAGAAATGGTCTCCACCAGAAATCCAAGAATGTGATCTATGGCAAGGAAACATATGTGGGGTGAGGTGTATGAGCGTCTGGTCGATGATCAATGGCCACACAACCCCCATTTTTGTCGAAAATAGCCATGAACGACCATTTTCAATAATACCGAAGGCTAACACCTACGGATTTTTGACCAAGAAATGATCTCCACCAGAAATCCAAGAATGTGATCTATGGCAAGGAAACATATGTGGGGTGAGGTGTATGAGCGTCTGGTCGATGATCAATGGCCACACAACCCCCATTTTTGTCGAAAATAGCCATGAACGACCATTTTCAATAATACCGAAGGCTAACACCTACGGATTTTTGACCAAGAAATGATCTCCACCAGAAATCCAAGAATGTGATCTATGGCAAGGAAACAATATGTGGGGTGAGGTGTATGAGCGTCTGGTCGATGATCAATGGCCACACAACCCCCATTTTTGTCGAAAATAGCCATGAACGACCATTTTCAATAATACCGAAGGCTAACACCTACGGATTTTTGACCAAGAAATGATCTCCACCAGAAATCCAAGAATGTGATCTATGGCAAGGAAACATATGTGGTGTGAGGTGTATGAGCCTCTGGTCGACGATCAATGGCCACACAACCCTAATTTTTGTCGAAAATAGCCATGAACGACCATTTTCAATGACACTGAATGCTAACACCTACGGATTTTTGACCAAGAAATGGTCTCCACCAGAAATCCAAGAATGTGATCTATGGCAAGGAAACATATGTGGAGACCATTTCTTCGGTACTATCGATGATAAATGGCCACACAACCCCCATTTTTTATGAAAATAGCCATGAGCGACCTTGAAAATAGCCATGAGCGACCATTTTCAATAATACTAGAGGCTAACACCTACGGATTTTAGACCAAGAAATGGTCTCCACCAGAAATCCAAGAATGTGATCTATGTCAAGGAAACATATGTGGGGTGAGGTGTATGAGTGTCTGGTCGATGATCAATGGCCACACAACCCCCATTTTTGTCGAAAATAGCCATGAACGACCATTTTCAATAATACCGAAGGCTAACACCTACGGATTTTTTACCAAGAAATGGTCTCCACCAGAAATCCAAGAATGTGATCTATGGCAAGGAAACATATGTGGGGTGAGGTGTATGAGCCTCTGGTCGATGATCAATGGCCACACAACCCCCATTTTTGTCGAAAATAGCCATGAACGACCATTTTCAATAATATCGAAAGCTAACACCTACAGATTTTTGACCAACAAATGGTCTCCACCAGAAATCCAAGAATGTGGTCTATGGCAAGGAAACATATGTGGGGTGAGGTGTATGAGCCTTTGGTCGATGATCAATGGCCACACAACCCCCATTTTTGTCGAAAATAGCCATGAACAACCATTTTCAATAGATTACATTCTTGGATTTCTGGTGGAGACCATTTCTTGGTTAAAAACTCGTACGTGTTAGCCTTTGGTATTATTGAAAATGGTCATTCATGGCTATTTTCGACAAAAATGGGGGTTGTGTGGCCATTGATCATCGACCAGAGGCTCATACACCTCACCCCACATATGTTTCCTTGCCATAGATCACATTCTTGGATTTCTGGTGGAGATCATTTCTTGGTCAAAAATCATGAACGACCATTTTCAATAATACCGAAGGCTAACACCTACGGATTTTTGACCAAGAAATGGTCTCCACCAGAAATCCAAGAATGTGATCTACGACAAGGAAACATATGTGGGGTGAGGTGTATGAGCCTCTGGTCGACGATCAATGGCCACACAACCCCAATTTTGCCGAAAATAGCCTTGAATGACCATTTTCAATAATACCGAAGGCTAACACGTACGAGTTTTTAACCAAGAAATGGTCTCCACCAGAAATCCAAGAATGTAATCTATTGAAAATGGTCGTTCATGGCTATTTTCGACAAAAATGGGGGTTGTGTGGCCATTGATCATCGACCAATGGCTCATACACCTCACCCCACATATGTTTCCTTGCCATAGACCACATTCTTGGATTTCTGGTGGAGACCATTTGTTGGTCAAAAATCCGTAGGTGTTAGCTTTCGATATTATTGAAAATGGTCATTCATGGCTATTTTCATCAAAAATGGTGGTTGTGTGGCCATTTATCATCGACTAGAGGCTCATAAAACTCACCCCACATATGTTTCCTTGCCATAGATTACATTCTTGGATTTCTGGTGGAAACCATTTCTTGGTTAAGAACTCGTACGTGTTAGCCTTCGGTATTATTGAAAATGGTCATTCATGGCTATTTTCGGCAAAATGGGGGTTGTGTGGCCATTGATCGTCGACCAGAGGCTCATACACCTCACCCCACATATGTTTCCTTGTCGTAGATCACATTCTTGGATTTCTGGTGGAGATCATTTCTTGGTCAAAAATCCGTAGGTGTTAGCCTTCGGTATTATTGAAAATGGTCGTTCATGGCTATTTTCGACAAAAATGGGGGTTGTGTGGCCATTGATCATCGACCAGACGCTCATACACCTCACCCCACATATGATTCCTTGCCATAGATCACATTCTTGGATTTCTGGTGGAGAACATTTCTTGGTCAAAAATCCGTAGGTGTTAGCCTTCGGTATTATTGAAAATGGTCGTTCATGGCTATTTTCGACAAAAATGGGGGTTGTGTGGCCATTGATCATCGACCAGACGCTCATACACCTCACCCCACATATGTTTCCTTGCCATAGATCACATTCTTGGATTTCTGGTGGAGACCATTTCTTGGTCAAAAATCCGTAGGTGTTAGCCTTCGGTATTATTGAAAATGGTCGCTCATGGCTATTTTCGACAAAAATGGGGGTTGTGTGGCCATTGATCATCGACCATAGGCTGAAGGCTAACACCTACGGATTTTTAACCAAGAAATGGTCTCCACCAGAAATCCAAGAATGTAATCTATGGCAAGGAAACATATGTGGGGTGAGGTTTATGAGCCTCTAGTAGATGATAAATGGCCACACAACCCCCATTTTTTATGAAAATAGCAATGAGCGACCATTTTCAATAATATTAGAGGCTAAGACCTACGGATTTTTGACCAAGAAATGGTCTCCACCAGAAATCCAAGAATGTGATCTATGGCAAGGAAACATATGTGGGGTGAGGTGTATGAGCCTCTGGTCGATGATCAATGGCCACACAACCCCCATTTTTGTCGAAAATAGCCATGAATGACCATTTTCAATAATACCGAAGGCTAACACCTACGGATTTTTGACCAAGAAATGGTCTCCACCAGAAATCCAAGAATGTGATCTATGGCAAGGAAACATATGTGGGGTGAGGTGTATTAGCCTCTGGTCGATGATCAATGGCCACACAACCCCCATTTTTGCCGAAAATAGCCATGAACGACCATTTTCAATAATACCGAAGGCTAACACCTACGGATTTTTGACCAAGAAATGGTCTCCACCAGAAATCCAAGAATGTGATCTACGACAAGCAAACATATGTGGGGTGAGGTGTATGAGCCTCTGGTCGATGAGGAGACCATTTCTTGGTCTAAAATCCGTAGGTGTTAGCCTCTAGTATTATTGAAAATGGTCGCTCATGGCTATTTTCAAGGTCGCTCATGGCTATTTTCATTAAAAAATGGGGGTTGTGTGGCCATTTATCATCGATAGTACCGAAGAAATGGTCTCCACATATGTTTCCTTGCCATAGATCACATTCTTGGATTTCTGGTGGAGACCATTTCTTGGTCAAAAATCCGTAGGTGTTAGCCTTCAGTGTCATTGAAAATGGTCGTTCATGGCTATTTTCGACAAAAAATAGGGTTGTGTGGCCATTGATCGTCGACCAAGAGGCTCATACACCTCACCCCACATATGTTTCCTTGCCATAGATCACATTCTTGGATTTCTGGTGGAGACCATTTCTTGGTCAAAAATCCGTAGGTGTTAGCCTTCGGTATTTTTGAAAATGGTCGTTCATGGCTATTTTCGACAAAAATGGGGGTTGTGTGGCCATTGATCATCGACCAGACGCTCATACACCTCACCCCACATATGTTTCCTTGCCATAGATCACATTCTTGGATTTCTGGTGGAGACCATTTCTTGGTCTAAAATTCGTAGGTCTTAGCCTCTAGTATTATTGAAAATGGTCATTCATGGCTATTTTCGGCAAAATGGGGGTTGTGTGGCCATTGATCGTCGACCAGAGGCTCATACACCTCACCCCACATACTTCGGTATTATTGAAAATGGTCGTTCATGGCTATTTTCGGCAAAATGGGGGTTCTGTGGCCATTGATCATCGACCAGAGGCTCGTACACCTCACCCCACATATGTTTCCTTTCCATAGATCACATTCTTGGATTTCTGGTGGAGACCATTTCTTGGTTAAAAACTCGTACGTGTTAGCCTTCGGTATTATTGAAAATGGTCATTCATGGCTATTTTCGGCAAAATGGGGGTTGTGTGGCCATTGATCATCGACCAGACGCTCATACACCTCACCCCACATATGTTTCCTTGCCATAGATCACATTCTTGGATTTCTGGTGGAGACCATTTCTTGGTCTAAAATCCGTAGGTGTTAGCCTCTAGTATTATTGAAAATGGTCGCTCATGGCTATTTTCAAGGTCGCTCATGGCTATTTTCATAAAAAATGGGGGTTGTGTGGCCATTTATCATCGACTAGAGGCTCATAAACCTCACCCCACATATGTTTCCTTGCCATAGATCACATTCTTGGATTTCTGGTGGAGACCATTTCTTGGTCAAAAACTCGTACGTGTTAGCCTTCGGTATTATTGAAAATGGTCGTTCATGGCTATTTTCGGCAAAATGGGGGTTCTGTGGCCATTGATCATCGACCAGAGGCTCGTACACCTCACCCCACATATGTTTCCTTGTCATAGATCACATTCTTGGATTTCTGGTGGAGACCATTTCTTGGTCAAAAATCCGTAGGTGTTAGCCTCTAGTATTTTTGAAAATGGTCGCTCATGGCTATTTTCAAGGTCGCTCATGGCTATTTTCATAAAAAATGGGGGTTGTGTGGCCATTTATCATCGACTAGAGGCTCATAAACCTCACCCCACATATGTTTCCTTGCCATAGATTACATTCTTGGATTTCTGGTGGAAACCATTTCTTGGTCAAAAATCCGTACGTGTTAGCCTTCGGTATTATTGAAAATGGTCGTTCATGGCTATTTTCGGCAAAATGGGGGTTGTGTGGCCATTGATCATCGACCAGAGGCTCGTACACCTCACCCCTCATATGTTTCCTTGCCATAGATCACATTCTTGGATTTCTGGTGGAGACCATTTCTTGGTCAAAAATCCGTAGGTGTTAGCCTTCGGTATTATTGAAAATTGTCATTCATGCCATTTCTTGGTTAAAAACTCGTATGTGTTAGCCTTCGGTATTATTGAAAATGGTCATTCATGGCTATTTTCGACAAAAATGGGGGTTGTGTGGCCATTGATCATCGACCAGAGGCTCATACACCTCACCCCACATATGTTTCATTGCCATAGATCACATTCTTGGATTTCTGGTGGAGACCATTTCTTGGTCAAAAATCCGTAGGTGTTAGCCTTCGGTATTATTGAAAATGGTCGTTCATGGCTATTTTCGACAAAAATGGGGGTTGTGTGGCCATTGATCATCGACCAGACGCTCATACACCTCACCCCATATGTTTCCTTGCCATAGATCACATTCTTGGATTTCTGGTGGAGACCATTTCTTGGTCAAAAATCTGTAGGTGTTAGCCTTCGGTTTTATTGAAAATGGTCGCTCATGGCTATTTTCGACAAAAATGGGGGTTGTGTGGCCATTGATCATCGACCAGAGGCTGAAGGCTAACACCTACGGATTTTTAACCAAGAAATGGTCTCCACCAGAAATCCAAGAATGTAATCTATGGCAAGGAAACATATGTGGGGTGAGGTTTATGAGCCTCTAGTCGATGATAAATGGCCACACAACCCCCATTTTTTATGAAAATAGCCATGAGCGACCATTTTCAATAATATTAGAGGCTAAGACCTATGGATTTTTGACCAAGAAATGGTCTCCACCAGAAATCCAAGAATGTGATCTATGGCAAGGAAACATATGTGGGGTGAGGTGTATGAGCTTCTGGTCGATGATCAATGGCCACACAACCCCCATTTTTGTCGAAAATAGCCATGAATGACCATTTTCAATAATACCGAAGGCTAACACCTACAAATTTTTGACCAAGAAATGGTCTCCACCAGAAATCCAAGAATGTGATCTATGGCAAGGAAACATATGTGGGGTGAGGTGTATGAGCCTCTGGTCGATGATCAATGGCCACACAACCCCCATTTTTGCCGAAAATAGCCATGAACGACCATTTTCAATAATACCGAAGGCTAACACCTACGGATTTTTGACCAAGAAATGGTCTCCACTAGAAATCCAAGAATGTGATCTACGACAAGGAAACATATGTGGGTGAGGTGTATGAGCCTCTGGTCGATGAGGAGACCATTTCTTGGTCTAAAATCCGTAGGTGTTAGCCTCTAGTATTATTGAAAATGGTCGCTCATGGCTATTTTCAAGGTTGCTCATGGCTATTTTCATAAAAAATGGGGGTTGTGTGGCCATTTATCATCGATAGTACCGAAGAAATGGTCTCCACATATGTTTCCTTGCCATAGATCACATTCTTGGATTTCTGGTGGAGACCATTTCTTGGTCAAAAATCCGTAGGTGTTAGCCTTCAGTGTCATTGAAAATGGTCGTTCATGGCTATTTTCGACAAAAATTAGGGTTGTGTGGCCATTGATCGTCGACCAGAGGCTCATACACCTCACCCCACATATGTTTCCTTGCCATAGATCACATTCTTGGATTTCTGGTGGAGACCATTTCTTGGTCAAAAATCCGTAGGTGTTAGCCTTCGGTATTTTTGAAAAGGGTCGTTCATTGCTATTTTCGACAAAAATGGGGGTTGTGTGGCCATTGATCATCGACCAGATGCTCATACACCTCACCCCACATATGTTTCCTTTCCATAGATCACATTATTGGATTTCTGGTGGAGACCATTTCTTGGTCTAAAATCCGTAGGTCTTAGCCTCTAGTATTATTGAAAATGGTCATTCATGGCTATTTTCGGCAAAATGGGGGTTGTGTGGCCATTGATCGTCGACCAGAGGCTCATACACCTCACCCCACATACTTCGGTATTATTGAAAATGGTCGTTCATGGCTATTTTCGGCAAAATGGGGGTTCTGTGGCCATTGATCATCGACCAGAGGCTCGTACACCTCACCCCACATATGTTTCCTTTCCATAGATCACATTCTTGGATTTCTGGTGGAGACCATTTCTTGGTTAAAAACTCGTACGTGTTAGCCTTCGGTATTATTGAAAATGGTCATTCATGGCTATTTTCGGCAAAATGGGGGTTGTGTGGCCATTGATCATCGACCAGACGCTCATACACCTCACCCCACATATGTTTCCTTGCCATAGATCACATTCTTGGATTTCTGGTGGAGACCATTTCTTGGTCTAAAATCCGTAGGTGTTAGCCTCTAGTATTATTGAAAATGGTCGCTCATGGCTATTTTCAAGGTCGCTCATGGCTATTTTCATAAAAAATGGGGGTTGTGTGGCCATTTATCATCGACTAGAGGCTCATAAACCTCACCCCAGATATGTTTCCTTGCCATAGATCACATTCTTGGATTTCTGGTGGAGACCATTTCTTGGTCAAAAACTCGTACGTGTTAGCCTTCGGTATTATTGAAAATGGTCGTTCATGGCTATTTTCGGCAAAATGGGGGTTCTGTGGCCATTGATCATTGACCAGAGGCTCGTACACCTCACCCCACATATGTTTCCTTGCCATAGATCACATTCTTGGATTTCTGGTGGAGACCATTTCTTGGTCAAAAATCCGTAGGTGTTAGCCTCTAGTATTATTGAAAATGGTCGCTCATGGCTATTTTCAAGGTCGCTCATGGCTATTTTCATAAAAAATGGGGGTTGTGTGGCCATTTATCATCGACTAGAGGCTCATAAACCTCACCCCACATATGTTTCCTTGCCATAGATTACATTCTTGGATTTCTGGTGGAAACCATTTCTTGGTCAAAAATCCGTACGTGTTAGCCTTCGGTATTATTGAAAATGGTCGCTCATGGCTATTTTCAAGGTCGCTCATGGCTATTTTCATAAAAAATGGGGGTTGTGTGGCCATTTATCATCGACTAGAGGCTCATAAACCTCACCCCACATATGTTTCCTTGCCATAGATCACATTCTTGGATTTCTGGTGGAGACCATTTCTTGGTCAAAAACTCGTACGTGTTAGCCTTCGGTATTATTGAAAATGGTCGTTCATGGCTATTTTCGGCAAAATGGGGGTTGTGTGGCCATTGATCATCGACCAGAGGCTCGTACACCTCACCCCACATATGTTTCCTTGCCATAGATCACATTCTTGGATTTCTGGTGGAGACCATTTCTTGGTCAAAAATCCGTAGGTGTTAGCCTTCGGTATTATTGAAAATGGTCATTCATGCCATTTCTTGGTTAAAAACTCGTACGTGTTAGCCTTCGGTATTATTGAAAATGGTCGTTGATCACTATTTTCGACAAAAATGGGGGTTGTGTGGCCATTTATCATTGACTAGAGGCTCATACACTTCACCCCACATACGTTTTCTTGCTATAGATCACATTCTTAGATTTCTGGTGGAGACCATTTCTTGGTAAAAAATCCGTAGGTGTTAGCCTTCGGTATTATTGAAAATGGTCGTTCATAGCTATTTTCGACAAAAATGGGGGTTGTGTGGCCATTGATCATCGACCAAAGGCTCATACACCTCACCCCACATATGTTTCCTTGCCATAGACCACATTCTTGGATTTCTGGTGGAGACCATTTGTTGGTCAAAAATCCGTAGGTGTTAGCCTTCGGTATTATTGAAAATGGTCGTACATGGCTATTTGCATCAAAAATGGGGTTTGTGTGGCCATTTATCATCAACCAGAGGCTCGTACACCTCACCCCACATATGTTTCCTTGACATAGATCACATTCTTGGATTTCTAGTGGAGAGCATTTCTTGGTCAAAAATTCGTACGTGTTAGCCTTCAGTATTATTGAAAATGGTCGTGGTCGTTCATGGCTATTTTCGACAAAATGGGGGTTGTGTGGCCATTGATCATCGACTAGAGGCTCATACACCTCACCCACATATGTTTCCTTGTCGTAGATCACATTCTTGGATTTCTGGTGGAGACCATTTCTTGGTCAAAAATCCGTATGTGTTAGCCTACGGTATTATTGAAAATTTTCGTTCATGGCTATTTTCTACAAAATAGAGGTTCTGTGGCCATTGATCATCGACTAGAGGCTCATACACCTCACCCACATATGTTTTCTTGCCGCAGAACACATTCTTGGATTTCTGGTGGAGACCATTTCTTGGGCAAAAATCCGAATGTGTTAGCCTTCGGTATTATTGAAAATGGTTATTCATGGCTATTTTCGACAAAAATGGGGGTTGTGTGGCCATTTATCTTCAACCAGAGGCTCATACACCTCACTACACATATGTTTTCTTTCCATAGATCACAATCTTGGATTTATGGTGGAGACCATTTCTTGGTCAAAAATCCGTAGGTGTTAGCCGTCAGTGTCATTGAAAATGGTCATTCATGGCTATTTTCGGCAAAATGGGGGTTGTGTGGCCATTGATCGTCGACCAGAGGCTCATACACCTCACCCCACATATGTTTCCTTGTCGTAGATCACATTCTTGGATTTCTGGTGGAGACCATTTCTTGGTCAAAAATCCGTAGGTGTTAGCCTTCGATATTATTGAAAATGGTCGTTCATGGCTATTTTCGACAAAAATGGGGGTTGTGTGGCCATTGATCATCGACCAGAGGCTCATACACCTCACCCCACATATGTTTCCTTGCCATAGATCACATTCTTGGATTTCTGGTGGAGACCATTTCTTGGTCAAAAATCCGTAGGTGTTAGCCTTCGGTATTATTGAAGATGGTCGTTCATGGCTATTTTCGACAAAAATGGGGGTTGTGTGGCCATTGATCATCGACCAGAGGCTCATACACCTCACCCCACATATGTTTCCTTGCCACAGGTCACATTCTTGTTTATCTGGTGGAGACCATTTCTTGGTCAAAAAATCGTGGGTGTTAGCCTTTGGTATTATTGAAAATGGTCGTTCATGGCTATTTTCATAAAAAATGGGGGTTGTGTGGCCATTGATCATCGACCAGACGCTCATACACCTCACCCCACATATGTTTCCTTGCCATAGATCACATTCTTGGATTTCTGGTGGTGACCATTTCTTGGTCAAAAATCCGTAGGTCTTAGCCTCTATTATTATTGAAAATGGTCGCTCATGGCTATTTTCATAAAAAATGGGGGTTGTGTGGCCATTGATCATCGACCAAGCCATGAACGACCATTTTCAAAAATACCAAAGGCTAACACGTACGGATTGTTGACCAAGAAATGGTCTCCACCAGAAATCCAAGAATGTGATCTATGGCAAGGAAACATATGTGGGGTGAGGTTTATGAGCCTCTAGTCGATGATAAATGGCCACACAACCCCCATTTTTTATGAAAATAGACATGAGCGACCTTGAAAATAGCCATGAGCGACCATTTTCAATAATACTAGAAAAATCCTTAGGTCTTAGCCTCTAGTATTATTGAAAATAGTCGCTCATGGCTATTTTCATAAAAAATGGGGGTTGTGTGGCCATTGATCATCGACTAGAGGCTCATACACCTCACCCCACATATGTTTCCTTGCCATAGATCACATTCTTGGATTTCTGGTGGAGACCATTTCTTGGTCTAAAATCCGTAGGTGTTAGCCTCTAGTATTATTGAAAATGGTCGCTCATGGCTATTTTCATAAAAAATGGGGGTTGTGTGGCCATTGATCATCGACCAGAGGCTCGTACACCTCACCCCACATATGTTTCCTTGCCATAGATTACATTCTTGGATTTCTGGTGGAAACCATTTCTTGGTTAAAAACTCGTACGTGTTAGCCTTCGGTATTATTGAAAATGGTCATTCATGGCTATTTTCGGCAAAATGGGGGTTGTGTGGTAATTGATCATCGACCAGAGGCTCATACACCTCACCCCACATATGTTTCCTTGCCATAGATCACATTCTTGGATTTCTGGTGGAGACCATTGATCTTCGACCAAAGGCTCATACACCTCACTACACATATGTTTCCTTGCCATAGATCACATTCTTGGATTTATGGTGGAGACCATTTATTGGTCAAAAATCCGTAGGTGTTAGCCTTCAGTGTCATTGAAAATGGTCGTTCATGGCTATTTTCGACAAAAATTAGGGTTGTGTGGCCATTGATCGTCGACCAGAGGCTCATACACCTCACCCCACATATGTTTCCTTGCCATAGATCACATTCTTGGATTTCTGGTGGAGACCATTTGTTGGTCAAAAATCCATAGGTGTTAGCTTTCGATATTATTGAAAATGGTCGTTCATGGCTATTTTCATCAAAAATGGGGGTTGTGTGGCCATTTATCATTGACCAGAGGCTCGTACACCTCACCCCACATATGTTTCCTTGCCATAGATCACATTCTTGGATTTCTGGTGGAGACCATTTCTTGGTTAAAAACTCGTACGTGTTAGCCTTCGGTATTATTGAAAATGGTCGTTCATGGCTATTTTCGGCAAAATGGGGGTTGTGTGGCCATTGATCTTCCACCATAGGCTCATACACCTCACCCCACATATGTTTCCTTGCCATAGATCACATTCTTGGATTTCTGGTGGAGACCATTTCTTGGTCAAAAATCCGTAGGTGTTAGCCTTCGGTATTATTGAAAATGGTCGTTCATGGCTATTTTCGACAAAATGGGGGTTGTGTGGCCATTGATCATCGACCAGAGGCTCATACACCTCACCCCACATATGTTTCCTTGTCGTAGATCACATTCTTGGATTTCTGGTGGAGACCATTTCTTGGGCAAAAATCCGTAGTTGTTAGCCTTCGATATTATTGAAAATGGTCGTTCATGGCTATTTTCGACAAAAATGGGGGTTGTGTGGCCATTGATATTCGACCAGAGGCTCATACACCTCACTACACATATGTTTCCTTGCCATAGATCACATTCTTGGATTTCTGGTGGAGACCATTTCTTGGTCAAAAATCCGTAGGTGTTAGCCTTCGGTATTATTGAAAATGGTCGTTCATGGCTATTTTCGACAAAAATGGGGGTTGTGTGGCCATTGATCATCGACCAGAGGCTCATACACCTCACCCCACATATGTTTCCTTGCCATAGATCACATTCTTGGATTTCTGGTGGAGACCATTTCTTGGTCAAAAATCCGTAGGTGTTAGCCTTCGGTATTATTGAAAATGGTCGTTCATGGCTATTTTCGACAAAAATGGGGGTTGTGTGGCCATTGATCATCGACCAGAGGCTCATACACCTCACCCCACATATGTTTCCTTGCCATAGATCACATTCTTGGATTTGTGGTGGAGACCATTTCTTGGTTAAAAACTCGTAGGTGTTAGCCTTCGGTATTATTGAAAATGGTCATTCATGGCTATTTTCGGCAAAATGGGGGTTGTGTGGCCATTTATCATCGACCAGAGGCTCATACACCTCACCCCACATATGTTTCCTTGCCATAGATTACATTCTTGGATTTCTGGTGGAGACCATTTCTTGGTTAAAAACTCATACGTGTTAGCCTTTGGTATTTTTGAAAATGGTCATTCATGGCTATTTTCGACAAAAATGGGGGTTGTGTGGCCATTGATCATCGACCAGACGCTCATACACCTCACCCCACATATGTTTCCTTGCCATAGATCACATTCTTGGATTTATGGTGGAGACCATTTCTTGGTCAAAAATCCGTAGGTGTTAGCCTTCAGTGTCATTGAAAATGGTCGTTCATGGCTATTTTCGACAAAAATTAGGGTTGTGTGGCCATTGATCGTCGACCAGAGGCTCATACACCTCACCCCACATATGTTTCCTTGTCATAGATCACACCATAGATTACATTCTTGGATTTCTGGTGGAAACCATTTCTTGGTTAAAAACTCGTACGTGTTAGCCTTCGGTATTATTGGAAATGGTCACTCATGGCTATTTTTGGCAAAATGGGGGTTGTGTGGCCATTGATCATCGACCAGAGGCTCGTACACCTCACCCCACATATGTTTCCTTGCCATAGATCACATTCTTGGATTTCTGGTGGAGTCCATTTCTTGGTCAAAAATCCGTAGGTGTTAGCCTTTAGTATTTTTGAAAATGGTCATTCATGGCTATTTTCGACAAAAATGGGGGTTGTGTGGCCATTGATCATCGACCAGACGCTCATACACCTCACCCCACATATGTTTCCTTGCCATAGATCACATTCCTGGATTTCTGGTGGAGACCATTTCTTGGTTAAAAACTCGTACGTGTTAGCCTTCGGTATTATTGAAAATGGTCGTTCATGGCTATTTTCAGCAAAATGGGGGTTGTGTGGCCATTGATCTTCCACCATAGGCTCATACACCTCACCCCACATATGTTTCCTTGCCATAGATCACATTCTTGGATTTCTGGTGGAGACCATTTCTTGGTCAAAAATCCGTAGGTGTTAGCCTTCGGTATTATTGAAAATGGTCGTTCATGGCTATTTTCGATAAAAATGGGGGTTGTGTGGCCATTGATCATCGACCAGAGGCTCATACACCTCACCCCACATATGTTTCCTTGCCATAGATCACATTCTTGGATTTCTGGTGGAGACCATTTCTTGGTCAAAAATTCGTAGGTGTTAGCCTTCGGTATTTTTGAAAATGGTCATTCATGGCTATTTTCGGCAAAATGGGGGTTGTGTGGCCATTGATCGTCGACCAGAGGCTCGTACACCTCACCCCACATATGTTTCCTTGCCATAGATCAAATGTTCTCCACCATAAATCCAAGAATGTGATCTATGGCAAGGAAACATATGTGTAGTGAGGTGTATGAGCCTCTGGTCGAAGATCAATGGTCTCCACCAGAAATCCAAGAATGTGATCTATGGCAAAGAAACATATGTGGGGTGAGGTGTATGAGCCTCTGGTCGATGATCAATGGCCACACAACCCCCATTTTGTCGAAAATAGCCATGAATGACCATTTTCAATAATACCGAAGGCTAACACGTACGAGTTTTTAACCAAGAAATGGTTTCCACCAGAAATCCAAGAATGTAATATATGGCAAGGAAACATATGTGGGGTGAAGTGTACGAGCCTCTGGTCGATGATCAATGGCCACACAACCCCCATTTTTTATGAAAATAGCCATGAGCGACCATTTTCAATAATACTAGAGGCTAACACCTACGGATTTTAGACCAAGAAATGGTTGATAGTCGCCTAGAGGGGGGGTGAATAGGGCGAACCTGAAATTTACAAATATAAACACAACTACAAGCCGGGTTAGCGTTAGAAATATGAAACCGAGTCCGCGAGAGAGGGTGGAAAACAAATCGCAAGCAAATGAAGAGTGTGACACGCGGATTTGTTTTACCGAGGTTCGGTTCTCTCAAACCTACTCCACGTTGAGGAGGCCACAAAGGCCGGGTCTCTTTCAACCCTTCCCTCTCTCAAACGATCCCACGGATCGAGTGAGCTTTCTCTTCTCAATCACTTGGAACACAAAGTACCCACAAGGACCACCACAAGTTTGGTGTCTCTTGCCTCAATTACAAGTGAGTTTGATCGCAATGAAGGAATCAAGAAAGAAGAAAGCAATCCAAGCGCAAGAGCTCGAAAGAACACAAGCAAATCTCTCTCTCTAGTCACTAGGGCGTTGTGTGGAATTTGGAGAGGATTTGATCTCTTTGGTGTGTCTAGAATTGAAAGCTAGAGCTCTTGTAAGTAGTTGGGAAGTGGAAAACTTGGATGCAATGAATGGTTGGGTGGTTGGGGTATTTATAGCCCCAACCACCAAAATAACCGTTGGTGGAGGCTGTCTGTTCGATGGCGCACCGGACATGTCCGGTGCCCCTGCCACGTCACCAGTGCCGTTGGAATCTGACCGTTGGAGTTCTGACTTCTGGGCCCGCCTCGATGTCCGGTGGCGCACCGGACATGCACTGTTCACTGTCCGGTGCGCCGGCATGGGCGACTCTGACTTATGCGCGCGCTGCGCGCGCATTAAATGCATCGCAGGTAGCCGTTGGCGCCGAAGTAGTCGTTGCTCCGTGGATGCACCGGACAGTCCGGTGCACACCGGACATGTCCGGTGAATTATAGCGGAGCAGCCGCTCTGATTTCCCGAGGCTGGCGAGTTCCTGAGCCGCATCCCGTTGGAGCACCGGACAGTGTCCGGTGTACACCGGACAGACAGTGTCCGGTGTACACCGGACAGTCCGGTGAATTATAGCGCGCCGGCTCTGGAGAATTCCCGAAGGCGACGAGTTCGCGTTGAAGTCCTTTGGTGCACTGGACACTGTCCAGTGGTGCACCGGACAGTCCGGTGCGCCAGACCAGAGGAGCCTTCGGTTGCTCCTTTGCTCTTTTGTTGAACCCAACACTTGGTCTTTTTATTGGCTAAGTGTGAACCTTTTGCACCTGTATAACTTATACACTAGAACAAACTAGTTAGTCCAAAGATTTGTGTTGGGCAATTCAACCACCAAAATTATATAGGAACTAGGTGTAAGCCTAATTCCCTTTCAATCTCCCCCTTTTTGGTGATTGATGCCAACACAAACCAAAGCAAATATAGAAGTGCATAATTGAACTAGTTTGCATAATATAAGTGCAAAGGTTGCTTGGAATTGAGCCAATATAAATACTTACAAGATATGCATGGATTGTTTCTTCATTTTTAACATTTTGGACCACGCTTGCACCACATGTTTTGTTTTTGCAAAATCTTTTCTAAATCTTTTCAAAGTTATTTTGCAAATAGTCAAGGGTAAATGAATAAGAGTTTGCAAAGCATTTTCAAGATTTGAAATTTTCTCCCCCTGTTCCAAATGCTTTTCCTTTGACTAAACAAAACTCCCCCTAAATAAAATCTCCTCTTAGTGTTCAAGAGGGTTTTGATGAAACAATTTTGAAATACTACTTTCTCCCCTTTTTGAACACATTAAGATACCAAATTGACAATTGGAAATTACATTTTAAAATTAGGTGGTGGTGCGGTCCTTTTGCTTTGGGCTAATACTTCCTCCCCCTTTGGCATGAATCGCCAAAAACGGAGTCATTAGAGCCCTTCAAATAACTTTCTCCTCCCTTGGACATAAATAAAAGAGTGAAGATTATACCAAAGTAGGAGTCCTTTTGTTTTGCTCTCTCCCCCAAGGATAGAGAGCGGCTCGGAGTGACGGCGAAGGATGAGTTGACGGAGTGGAAGCCTTTGTCTTCGCCGAAGACTCCAATGCCCTTTGAATGCACCTATGACTTGATTTGAAGTAGACTTGAAAACACATTAGTCATAGCATATGAAAGAGACATGATCAAAGGTATATTCATGAGCTATGTGTGCAAGTTAGCAATAGAAATTTCTAGAATCAAGAATATTGAGCTCATGCCTAAGTTTGGTAAAAGTTTGTTCATCAAGTGGTTTGGTAAAGATATCGGCTAATTGATCTTTAGTATTAATGTATGCAATCTCAATATATCCCTTTTGTTGGTGATCCCTAAGAAAATGATACCGAATGGCTATGTGCTTAGTGCGGCTATGCTCGACGGGATTGTCGGCCATTTTGATTGCACTCTCATTATCACATAGCAAAGGGACTTTGGTTAATTTGTAACCGTAGTCCCGCAGGGTTTGCCTCATCCAAAGCAATTGCGCGCAACAATGACCTGCGGCAATGTACTCGGCTTCGGCGGTTGAAAGAGCGAACGAATTTTGCTTCTTTGAGGCCCAAGACACCAAGGATCTTCCGAAGAACTGGCAAGTCCCTGATGTGCTCTTTCTATTAATCTTACACCCCGCCCAATCGGCATCCGAATAACCAATTAAATCAAAAGTGGATCCACGAGGGTACCAAAGCCCAAACTTAGGAGTATAAGCCAAATATCTCAAGATTCGTTTTACGGTCGTAAGGTGGGATTCCTTAGGGTCGGATTGGAATCTTGCACACATGCAAAGGGAAAGCATAATGTCCGGTCGAGATGCACATAAATAGAGTAATGAACCTATCATCGACCGGTATACCTTTTGATCCACGGACTTACCTCCCGTGTCGAGGTCGAGATGCCCATTAGTTCCCATGGGTGTCTTGATGGGTTTGGCATCCTTCATCCCAAACTTGGTTAGAATGTCTTGAGTGTACTTTGTTTGGCTGATGAAGGTGCCCTCTTGGAGTTGTTTGACTTGGAATCCTAGAAAATACTTCAACTCCCCCATCATCAACATCTCGAACTTTTGTGTCATGATCCTACTAAATTCTTCACAAGTAGATTCGTTAGTAGACCCAAATATGATATCATCAACATAAATTTGGCATACAAACAAATCATTGTCAAGAGTTTTAGTGAATAGAGTAGGATCGGCTTTTCCGACTTTGAAGCCATTAGCAATAAGGAAATCCCTAAGGCATTCATACCATGCTCTTGGGGCTTGCTTGAGCCCGTAAAGCGCCTTAGAGAGCTTATAGACATGGTTAGGATACTCACTGTCTTCAAAGCCGGGAGGTTGCTCAACATAGACCTCTTCCTTGATTGGTCCATTGAGGAAGGCACTTTTCACGTCCATTTGATAAAGCTTAAAGCCATGGTAAGTAGCATAGGCTAATAATATACGAATTGACTCAAGCCTAGCTACGGGTGCATAGGTTTCACCGAAATCCAAACCTTCGACTTAGGAGTATCCCTTGGCCACAAGTCGAGCTTTGTTCCTTATCACCACACCATGCTCGTCTTGCTTGTTGCGGAAGACCCATTTGGTTCCTACAACATTTTGGTTAGGACGTGGAACTAAATGCCATACCTCATTCCTAGTGAAGTTGTTGAGCTCTTCTTGCATCGCCACCACCCAATCCGAATCTTGTAGTGCTTCCTCTACCCTGTGTGGCTCAATAGAGGAAATAAACGAGTAATGTTCACAAAAATGTGCAACACGAGATCTAGTAGTTACCCCCTTATGAATGTCGCCGAGGATGGTGTCGATGGGGTGATCTCGTTGGATTGCTTGGTGGACTCTTGGGTGTGGCGGCCTTTGTTCCTCTTCCTCCTTGTCTTCCTCATTTGCATCTCCCCCTTGATCATTGCCATCATCTTGAGGTGGCTCAATTGCTTGATCTTCTACTTCATCAACTTGAGCCTCATCCTCATTTTGAGTTGGTGGAGATGCTCGCGTGGAGGAGGATGGTTGATCTTGTGCTTTTGGAAGCTCTTCGGATTCCTTAGGACACACATCCCCAATGGACATGTTCCTTAGCGCGATGCACGGAGCCTCTTCATCACCTATCTCATCAAGATCAACTTGCTCTACTTGAGAGCCGTTAGTTTCACCAAACACAACGTCACATGAGACTTCAACTAGTCCAGTGGACTTGTTAAAGACCCTATATGCCCTTGTGTTTGAGTCATAACCAAGTAAAAAGCCTTCCACAGTCTTAGGAGCAAATTTAGATTTTCTACCTCTTTTAATAAGAATAAAGCATTTGCTACCAAAGACTCTAAAATATGAAATGTTGGGCTTTTTACCGGTTAGGAGTTCATATGATGTCTTCTTGAGGATTCGGTGTAGATACAACCGGTTGATGGCGTAGCAAGCAGTGTTGACCGCCTCGGCCCAAAACCGATCCGAAGTCTTGTACTCATCAAGCATGGTCCTTGCCATGTCTAATAGAGTTCGATTCTTCCTCTCCACTACACCATTTTGTTGTGGGGTGTAGGGAGAAGAGAACTCATGCTTGATGCCCTCTTCCTCAAGAAAGCCTTCAATTTGAGAGTTCTTGAACTCCGTCCCGTTGTCGCTTCTTATTTTCTTGATCCTTAAGCCAAACTCATTTTGAGCCCGTCTCAAGAATCCCTTTAAGGTCTTTTGGGTTTGAGATTTTTCCTGTAAAAAGAATACCCAAGTGAAGCGAGAATAATCATCCACTATTACAAGACAATACTTACTCCCGCCGATGCTTATGTAAGCAATCGGGCCGAATAGGTCCATGTGTAGGAGCTCCAGTGGTCTTTCGGTCGTCATGATGTTCTTGTGTGGATGATGGGCTCCAACTTGCTTTCCTGCCTGACATGCACTACAAATCCTGTCTTTCTCAAAATGAACATTTGTTAGTCCTAAAATGTGTTCTCCCTTTAGAAGCTTATGAAGATTCTTCATCCCAACATGGGCTAGTCGGCGGTGCCAGAGCCAACCCATGTTAGTCTTAGCAATTAAGCATGTGTCGAGTTCAGCTCTATCAAAATCTACTAAGTATAGCTGACCCTCTAACACACCCTTAAATGCTATTGAATCATCACTTCTTCTAAAGACAGTGACACCTACATCAGTAAATAGACAGTTGTAGCCCATTTGACATAATTGTGAAACGGAAAGCAAATTGTAATCTAAAGAATCTACAAGAAAAACATTGGAAATTGAATGGTCAGGAGATATAGCAATTTTACCAAGACCTTTGACCAAACCTTGATTTCCATCCCCGAATGTGATAGCTCGTTGGGGATCTTGGTTTTTCTCATAGGAGGAGAACATCCTTTTCTCCACTGTCATATGGTTTGTGCACCCGCTGTCGAGTATCCAACTTGAGCCCCCGGATGCATAAACCTACAAAACAATTTTAGTTCTTGACTTTAGGTACCCAAACGGTTTTGGGTCCTTTGGCATTAGAAACAAGAACTTTGGGTATCCAATCACAAGTCTTTGACCCCTTGTGTTTGCCCCCAACAAACTTGGCAACTACCTTGCCGGATTTGTTAGTCAAAACATAAGATGCATCAAAAGTTTTAAAAGAAATATCATGATCATTTGATGCAATAGGAGTTTTCTTCTTAGGCAACTTAGCACGGGTTGGTTGCCTAGAGCTAGATGTCTCACCCTTATACATAAAAGCATGATTAGGGCCAGAGTGAGACTTCCTAGAGTGAATTCTCCTAATTTTGTCCTCGGGATAACCGACAGGGTATAAAATGTAACCCCCGTTATCCTGAGGCATGGGAGCCTTGCCCTTAACAAAGTTGGACAATCTTTTAGGAGGGGCATTAAGTTTGACATTGTCTCCCCTTTGAAAGCCAATGTCATCCTTGATGCCCGGGCGTCTCCCATTATAGAGCATACTTCTAGCAAATTTAAACTTTTCATTTTCTAAGTTATGCTCGACAATTTTAGCATCTAATTTTGCTATATGATCATTTTGTTGTTTAATCAAAATCATGTGATCATGAATAGCATCAACATCAATATCTCTACATCTAGTACAAATAGTGACATGCTCAATGGTAGATGTAGATGGTTTGCAAGAATTAAGTTCAACAATCTTAGCACGTAATATATCATTCTTATCTCTAAGATCGGAAATTGTAACTTTGCAAACATCAAAATCTTTAGCCTTAGCAATCAAGTTTTCATTTTCTAATCTAAGGCTAGCAAGAGATACATTCAATTCTTCAATCTTAGCAAGTAAATCATCATTATTGTTTCTAAGATTGGGAATTGAAATATCACAAACATGAGAATCAACCTTAGCATTTAAACTAGCATTTTCATTTCTAAGGTTGTCAATCATCTCATGGCAAGTGCTTAGCTCACTAGATAGTTTTTGACATTTTTCTACTTCTAGAGCATAAGCATTTTTAACCTTAACATGCTTCTTATTTTCTTTAATAAGGAAGTCCTCTTGAGTGTCCAAGAGATCATCCTTTTCATGAATGGCACTAATCAATTCATTAAGTTTTTCCTTTTGTTGCATGTTGAGGTTGGCAAAAAGAGATCGCAAGTTATCCTCCTCATCACTAGCATTATCATCACTAGAAGACTCATATTTAGTGGAGGAGTTAGATTTAACCTTCTTCCGTTTGCCGTCCTTTGCCATGAGGCACTTGTGGCCGACGTTGGGGAAGAGGAGTCCCTTGGTGACGGCGATGTTGGCGGCGTCCTCGTCGTCGGAGGAGTCGCTTGAGCTCTCGTCGGAGTCCCACTCCCGACAAACATGGGCATCGCCGCCCTTCTTCTTGTAGTACCTCTTCTTTTCTCTCCTCTTGCCCTTCTTGTCGTTATCCCTGTCACTGTCACTTGATAATGGACATTTTGCAATAAAGTGACCGGGCTTACCACACTTGTAGCAAACTTTCTTGGAGCGGAACTTGTAGTCTTTCCCCCTCCTTTGCTTGAGGATTTGGCGGAAGCTCTTGATGACGAGTGCCATTTCCTCATTGTCGAGCTTGGAGGCGTCGATTGGTTGTCTACTTGGTGTAGACTCCTCCTTCTTTTCCTCTGTCGCCTTGAATGCGACGGGTTGAGCTTCGAATGTGGAGGGATCATCAAGCTCGTTGAGCTCCCTCGAGCCTTCGATCATGCACTCAAAACTTACAAAATTCCCGATAACTTCCTCTGGGGTCATTTTAGTATATCTAGGATTACCACGAATTAATCGAACTTGAGTGGGGTTAAGGAAAATGAGAGATCTTAGAATAACCTTAACCACTTCGTGGTCGTCCCACTTCTTGCTCCCGAGGTTGCGCACTTGGTTCACCAAGGTCTTGAGCCGGTTGTACATGTGTTGTGGCTCTTCCCCTTTGCGAAGACGGAACCGACCGAGCTCCCCCTCGATCGTTTCCCGCTTGGTGATCTTTGTGAGCTCATCTCCCTCGTGCGCGGTTTTGAGCACATCCCAAACCTCCTTGGCGCTCTTCAACCCTTGAACTTTGTTATACTCCTCTCTACTTAAAGAGGCGAGGAGTATTGTTGTTTCTTGAGAGTTGAAGTGCTCGATTTGGGCCACCTCATCCTCATCGTAGTCTTCATCCCCTACGGACGATACCTGTGCACCAAACTCAACAACATCCCATATAGTTTTGTGGAGCGATGTTAGATGAAATCACATTAAATCGCTCCACCTAGCGTAATATTCACCATCAAAAGTTGGTGGTTTGCCTAATGGGACGGAAAGTAAAGGTGTATGTTTAGAAATGCGAGGGTAGCTTAGGGGAATCTTACTATACTTCTTACGCTCTTGGCGTTTAGAAGTGACGGACGCCGCGTCGGAGCCGGAGGTGGATGTTGATGAAGTGTCGGTCTCGTAGTAGACGACTTTCCTCATCCTCTTTTGCTTGTCCCCACTCCGATGCGGCTTGTGAGAGGAAGATTTCTCCTTCTTCTCTTTGTGGTGAGAAGAAGATTTCTTCTCCTTCCCTTTGTTGGAGGAGCTCTTCTTCTTCTCCTTCCTCTTAGTGCGGGACTCTTCCGATGAAGTGCTCCCGTGGCTTGTAGTAGGCTTTTCGCCGGTCTCCATCTCCTTCTTGGCGTGATCTCCCGACATTACTTCGAGCGGTTAGGCTCTAATGAAGAACCTGGCTTTGATACCAATTGATAGTCGCCTAGAGGGGGGGTGAATAGGGCGAAACTGAAATTTACAAATATAAACACAACTACAAGCCGGGTTAGCGTTAGAAATATGAAACCGAGTCCGCGAGAGAGGGTGGAAAACAAATCGCAAGCAAATGAAGAGTGTGACACGCGGATTTGTTTTACCGAGGTTCGGTACTGTCAAACCTACTCCCCGTTGAGGAGGCCACAAAGGTCGGGTCTCTTTCAACCCTTCCCTCTCTCAAACGATCCCACGGATCGAGTGAGCTTTCTCTTCTCAATCACTTGGAACACAAAGTTCCCACAAGGACCACCACAAGTTTGGTGTCTCTTGCCTCAATTACAAGTGAGTTTGATCGCAATGAAGGAATCAAGAAAGAAGAAAGCAATCCAAGCGCAAGAGCTCGAAAGAACACAAGCAAATCTCTCTCTCTAGTCACTAGGGCGTTGTGTGGAATTTGGAGAGGATTTGATCTCTTTGGTGTGTCTAGAATTGAATGCTAGAGCTCTTGTAAGTAGTTGGGAAGTGGAAAACTTGGATGCAATGAATGGTTGGGTGGTTGGGGTATTTATAGCCCCAACCACCAAAATAACCGTTGGTGGAGGCTGTCTGTTCGATGGCGCACCGGACAGTCCGGTGCACACCGGACATGTCCGGTGCCCCTGCCACGTCACCAGTGCTGTTGGAATCTGACCGTTGGAGTTCTGACTTCTGGGCCCGCCTTGATGTCCGGTGGCGCACCGGACATGCACTGTTCACTGTCCGGTGCGCCGGCATGGGCGACTCTGACTTCTGCGCGCGCTGCGCGCGCATTAAATGCATCGCAGGTAGCCGTTGGCGCCGAAGTAGCCTTTGCTCTGTGGATGCACCGGACAGTCCGGTGCACACCGGACATGTCCGATGAATTATAGCGGAGCAGCCGCTCTGATTTCCCGAGGCTGGCGAGTTCCTGAGCTGCGTCCCGTTGGAGCACCGGACACCGTCCGGTGTACACCGGACAGTCCGGTGAATTATAGCGCGCCGGCTCTGGAGAATTCCCGAAGGCGACGAGTTCGCGTTGAAGTCCTCTGGTGCACCGGACACTGTCTGGTGGTGCACCGGACAGTCCGGTGCGCCAGACCAGAGGAGCCTTCGGTTGCTCCTTTGCTCTTTTGTTGAACCCAACACTTGGTCTTTTTATTGGCTAAGTGTGAACCTTTTGCACCTGTATAACTTATACACTAGAACAAACTAGTTAGTCCAAAGATTTGTGTTGGGCAATTCAACCACCAAAATTATATAGGAACTAGGTGTAAGCCTAATTCCCATTCAATGGTCTCCACCAGAAATCCAAGAATGTGATCTATGGCAAGGAAACATATGTGGGGTGAGGTGTATGAGCGTCTGGTCGATGATCAATGGCCACACAACCCCCATTTTTGTCGAAAATAGCCATGAATGACCATTTTCAATAATACCGAAGGCTAACACCTACGGATTTTTGAGCAAGAAATGGTCTCCACCAGAAATCCAAGAATGTGATCTATGGCAAGGAAACATATGTGGGGTGAGGTGTATGAGCCTCTGGTCGATGATCAATGGCCACACAACCCCCATTTTGCCGAAAATAGCCATGAATGACCATTTACAATAATACCGAAGGCTAACACGTACGAGTTTTTAACCAAGAAATGGTCTCCACGAGAAATCCAAGATTATGATCTATGGCAAGAAAACATATGTGGGGTGAAGTGTACGAGCCTCTGGTCGATGATCAATGGCAACACAACCCCCATTTTTGTCGAAAATAGCCATGAGCGACCATTTTCAATAATACTAGAGGCTAACACCTACGGATTTTAGACCAAGAAATGGTCTCCACCAGAAATCCAAGAATGTGATCTACGACAAGGAAACATATGTGGGGTGAGGTGTATGAGCCTCTAGTCGATGATCAATGGCCACACAACTCCCATTTTGCCGAAAATAGCCATGAATGACCGTTTTCAATAATATCAAAGGCTAACACCTACGGATTTTTGACCAAGAAATGGTCTCCACAAGAAATCCAAGAATGTGATCTATGGCAAGGAAACATATGTGGGGTGAGGTGTATGAGCCTCTGGTCGATGATAAATGGCCACACAACCCCCATTTTTTTATGAAAATAGCCATGAGCGACCTTGAAAATAGCCATGAGCGACCATTTTCAATAATACTAGAGGCTAACACCTACGGATTTTAGACCAAAAAATGGTCTCCACCAGAAATCCAAGAATGTGATCTATGGCAAGGAAACATATGTGTAGTGAGGTGTATGAGCCTCTAGTCGATGATCAATGGCCACACAACCCCCATTTTTGTCGAAAATAGCCATGAATGACCATTTTCAATAATACCGAAGGCTAACAGCGACCATTTTCAATAATACTAGAGGCTAAGACCTACGGATTTTTGACCAAGAAATGGTCTCCACCAGAAATCCAAGAATGTGATCTATGGCAAGGAAACATATGTGGGGTGAGGTTTATGAGCCTCTAGTCGATGATAAATGGCCACACAACCCCCATTTTTTATGAGCCTCTGGTCGATGATCAATGGCCACACAACCCCCATTTTTGTCGAAAATAGCCATGAATGACCATTTACAATAATACCGAAGGCTAACACCTACGGATTTTTGACCAAGAAATGGTCTCCACCAGAAATCCAAGAATGTGATCTATGGCAAGGAAACATATGTGGGGTGAGGTGTATGAGCCTATGGTCGATGATCAATGGCCACACAACCCCCATTTTGCCGAAAATAGCCATGAATGACCATTTTCAATAATACCGAAGGCTAAGACCTACGGATTTTTGACCAAGAAATGGTCTCCACCAGAAATCCAAGAATGTGAACTATGGCAAGGAAACATATGTGGGGTGAGGTGTATGAGCCTCTGGTCGATGATCAATGGCCACACAACCCCCATTTTTGTCGAAAATAGCCATGAACGACCATTTTCAATAATACTGAAGGCTAACACCTACGGATTTTTAACCAAGAAATGGGGGTTGTGTGGCCATTGATCATCGACCAGACGCTCATACACTTCACCCCACATATGTTACCTTGCCATAGATCACATTCTTGGATTTCTGGTGGAGACCATTTCTTGGTCAAAAATCCGTAGGTGTTAGCCTTCGGTATTATTGTAAATGGTCATTCATGGCTATTTTCGACAAAAATGGGGGTTGTGTGGCCATTGATCATCGACCAGAGGCTCATACACCTCACCCCATATATGTTTCCTTGCCATAGAATGACCATTTACAATAATACCGAAGGCTAACACCTACGGATTTTTGACCAAGAAATGGTCTCCACCAGAAATCCAAGAATGTGATCTATGGCAAGGAAAGATATGTGGGGTGAGGTGTATGAGCCTCTAGTCGATGATCAATGGCCACACAACCCCCATTTTTGTCGAAAATAGCCATGAATGACCATTTTCAATAATACCGAAGGCTAACACGTACGAGTTTTTAACCAAGAAATGGTTTCCACCAGAAATCCAAGAATGTAATCTATGGTGTGATCTATGGCAAGGAAACATATGTGGGCTGAGGTGTATGAGCCTCTGGTCGACGATCAATGGCCACACAACCCTAATTTTTGTCGAAAATAGCCATGAACGACCATTTTCAATGACACTGAAGGCCAACACCTACGGATTTTTGACCAAGAAATGGTCTCCACCATAAATCCACGAATGTGATCTATGGCAAGGAAACATATGTGGGGTGAGGTGTATGAGCGTCTGGTCGATGATCAATGGCCACACAACCCCCATTTTTGTCGAAAATAGCCATGAATGACCATTTTCAAAAATACCAGAGGCTAACACATTCGGATTTTTGACCAAGAAATGGTCTCCACCAGAAATCCAAGAATGTGATCTATGGCAAGGAAACATATGTGGGGTGAGGTGTATGAGCCTCTGGTCGACGATCAATGGCCACACAACCCCCATTTTTTATGAAAATAGCCATGAGCGACCTTGAAAATAGCCATGAGCGACCTTGAAAATAGCCATGAACGACCATTTTCAATAATACCGAAGGCTAACACGTACGAGTTTTTAACCAAGAAATGGTTTCCACTAGAAATCCAAGAATGTAATCTATGGCAAGGAAACATATGTGGGGTGAGGTTTATGAGCCTCTAGTCGATGATAAATGGCCACACAACCCCCATTTTTTATGAAAATAGCCATGAGCGACCTTGAAAATAGCCATGAGCGACCATTTTCAATAATACTAGAGGCTAACACCTACGGATTTTAGACCAAGAAATGGTCTCCACCAGAAATCCAAGAATGTGATCTATGGCAAGGAAACATATGTGTAGTGAGGTGTATGAGCCTCTAGTCGATGATCAATGGCCACACAACCCCCATTTTTGTCGAAAATAGCCATGAATGACCATTTTCAATAATACCGAAGGCTAACAGCGACCATTTTCAATAATACTAGAGGCTAAGACCTACGGATTTTTGTCCAAGAAATGGTCTCCACCAGAAATCCAAGAATGTGATCTATGGCAAGGAAACATATGTGGGGTGAGGTTTATGAGCCTCTAGTCGATGATAAATGGCCACACAACCCCCATTTTTTATGAGCCTCTGGTCGATGATTAATGGCCACACAACCCCCATTTTTGTCGAAAATAGCCATGAATGACCATTTACAATAATACCGAAGGCTAACACCTACGGATTTTTGACCAAGAAATGGTCTCCACTAGAAATCCAAGAATGTGATCTATGGCAAGGAAACATATGTGGGGTGAGGTGTATGAGCCTATGGTCGATGATCAATGGCCACACAACCCCCATTTTGCCGAAAATAGCCATGAATGACCATTTTCAATAATACCGAAGGCTAAGACCTACGAATTTTTGACCAAGAAATGGTCTCCACCAGAAATCCAAGAATGTGATCTATGGCAAGGAAACATATGTGGGGTGAGGTGTATGAGCCTCTGGTCGATGATCAATGGCCACACAACCCCCATTTTTGTCGAAAATAGCCATGAACGACCATTTTCAATAATACCGAAGGCTAACACCTACGGATTTTTGACCAAGAAATGGTCTCCACCAGAAATCCAAGAATGTGATCTATGGCAAGGAAACATATGTGGGGTGAGGTGTATGAGCCTCTGGTCGACGATCAATGGCCACACAACCCTAATTTTTGTCGAAAATAGCCATGAACGACCATTTTCAATGACACTGAAGGTTAACACCTACAAATTTTTGACCAAGAAATGGTCTCCACCATAAATCCAAGAATGTGATCTATGGCAAGGAAACATATGTGGGGTGAGGTGTATGAGCCTCTAGTCGACGATCAATGGCCGCACAACCCCCATTTTGCCGAAAATAGCCATGAACGACCATTTTCAAAAATACCAAAGGCTAACACCTACGGATTTTTGACCAAGAAATGGTCTCCACCAGAAATCCAAGAATGTGATCTATGGCAAGGAAACATATGTGGGGTGAGGTGTACAAGCCTCTGGTCGATGATCAATGGCCACAGAACCCCCATTTTGCCGAAAATAGCCATGAATGACCATTTACAATAATACCGAAGGCTAACACCTACGGATTTTTGACCAAGAAATGGTCTCCACCAGAAATCCAAGAATGTGATCTATGGCAAGGAAACATATGTGGGGTGAGGTGTATGAGCCTCTAGTCGATGATCAATGGCCACACAACCCCCATTTTTGTCAAAAATAGCCATGAACGACCATTTTCAATAATACCGAAGGCTAACACCTACGGATTTTTGACCAAGAAATGGTCCATTTTGCCGAAAATAGCCATGAATGACCATTAACAATAATACCGAAGGCTAACACCTACGGATTTTTGACCAAGAAATGGTCTCCACCAGAAATCCAAGAATGTGATCTATGGCAAGGAAACATATGTGGGGTGAGATTTATGAGCCTCTAGTCGATGATAAATGGCCACACAACCCCCATTTTTTTATGAAAATAGCCATGAGCGACCATTTTCAATAATATTAGAGGCTAAGACCTACGGATTTTTGACCAAGAAATGGTCTCCACCAGAAATCCAAGAATGTGATCTACGACAAGGAAACATATGTGGGGTGAGGTGTATGAGCGTCTGGTCGATGATCAATGGCCACACAACCCCCATTTTTGTCGAAAATAGCCATGAACGACCATTTTCAATAATACAGAAGGCTAACACCTACGGATTTTTGACCAAGAAATCGTCTCCACCAGAAATCCAAGAATGTGATCTATGGCAAGGAAACATATGTGTAGTGAGGTGTACGAGCCTCTGGTCGATGATCAATGGCCACACAACCCCCATTTTTGTCGAAAATAGCCATGAACGACCATTTTCAATAATATCGAAGGCTAACACCTACGGATTTTTGACCAAGAAATGGTCTCCACCAGAAATCCAAGAATATTAGAGGCTAAGACCATTTCTTGGTCAAAAATCCGTACGTGTTAGCCTCTAGTATTATTGAAAATGGTCGCTCATGGCTATTTTCAAGGTCGCTCATGGCTATTTTCATAAAAAATGGGGGTTGTGTGGCCATTGATCATCGACCAGAGGCTCATACACCTCACCCCACATATGTTTCCTTGCCATAGATCACATTCTTGGATTTCTGGTGGAGACCATTTCTTGGTCAAAAATCCGTAGGTCTTAGCCTCTAGTATTATTGAAAATGGTCACTGTTAGCCTTCGGTATTATTGAAAATGGTCATTCATGGCTATTTTCGACAAAAATGGGGGTTGTGTGGCCATTGATCATCGACCAGAGGCTCATACACCTCACCCCACATATGTTTCCTTGCCATAGATCACATTCTTGGATTTCTGGTGGAGACCATTTCTTGGTCAAAAATCCGTAGGTCTTAGCCTCTAGTATTATTGAAAATGGTCGCTCATGGCTATTTTCGGCAAAAATGGGGGTTGTGTGGCCATTGATCATCGACCAGACGCTCATACACCTCACCCCACATATGTTTCCTTGCCATAGAATGACCATTTACAATAATACCGAAGGCTAACACCTACGGATTTTTGACCAAGAAATGGTCTCCACCAGAAATCCAAGAATGTGATCTATGGCAAGGAAACATATGTGGGGTGTGGTGTATGAGCCTCTGGTCGATGATCAATGGCCACGCAACCCCCATTTTTGTCGAAAATAGCCATGAATGACCATTTTCAATAATACCGAAGGCTAACACGTACGAGTTTTTAACCAAGAAATGGTTTCCACCAGAAATCCAAGAATGTGATCTATGGCAAGGAAACATATGTGGGGTGAGGTGTATGAGCGTCTGGTCGATGATCAATGGCCACACAACCCCCATTTTTGTCGAAAATAGCCATGAACGACCTTGAAAATAGCCATGAGCGACCATTTTCAATAATACTAGAGGCTAACACCTACGGATTTTAGACCAAGAAATGGTCTCCACCAGAAATCCAAGAATGTGATCTATGACAAGGAAACATATGTGGGGTGAGGTGTATGAGCGTCTGGTCGAA
This sequence comes from Zea mays, assembly GCF_902167145.1. NCBI lineage: Eukaryota > Viridiplantae > Streptophyta > Magnoliopsida > Poales > Poaceae > Zea > Zea mays. The sequence goes on along the minus strand of NW_023366955.1, from coordinate 20,901 downwards.
GATCAATGGCCACACAACCCCCATTTTTGTCGAAAATAGCCATGAACAACCATTTTCAATAATACCGAAGGCTAACACCTACGGATTTTTGACCAAGAAATGGTCTCCACCAGAAATCCAAGAATGTGATCTATGGCAAGGAAACATATGTGGGGTGAGGTGTATGAGCCTCTAGTCGATGATCAATGGCCAGACAACCCCCATTTTTGTCGAAAATAGCCATGAATGACCATTTTCAAAAATACCAAAGGCTAACACGTACGGATTTTTGACCAAGAAATGGTCTCCACCAGAAATCCAAGAATGTGATCTATGGCAAGGAAACATATGTGGGGTGAGGTGTACGAGCCTCTGGTCGATGATCAATGGCCACACAACCCCCATTTTGCCGAAAATAGCCATGAATGACCATTTTCAATAATACCGAAGGCTAACACGTACGAGTTTTTAACCAAGAAATGGTTTCCACCAGAAATCCAAGAATGTAATCTATGGCAAGGAAACATATGTGGGGTGAGGTTTATGAGCCTCTAGTCGATGATAAATGGCCACACAACCCCCATTTTTTATGAAAATAGCCATGAGCGACCTTGAAAATAGCCATGAGCGACCATTTTCAATAATACTAGAGGCTAACACCTACGGATTTTAGACCAAGGAATGGTCTCCACCAGAAATCCAAGAATGTGATCTATGGCAAGGAAACATATGTGGGGTGAGGTGTATGAGCGTCTGGTCGATGATCAATGGCCACACAACCCCCCTATTTTTGTAGAAAATAGCATGAACGACCATTTTCAATAATACCGAAGGCTAACACCTACGGATTTTTGACCAAGAAATGGTCTCCACCAGAAATCCAAGAATGTGATCTATGGCAAGGAAACATATGTGGGGTGAGGTGTATGAGCCTCTGGTCGATGATCAATGGCCACACAACCCCCATTTTTGTCGAAAATAGCCATGAACGACCATTTTCAATAATATTAGAGGCTAAGACCTACGGATTTTTGACCAAGAAATGGTCTCCACCAGAAATCCAAGAATGTGATCTATGGCAAGGAAACATATGTGGGGTGAGGTGTATGAGCCTCTGGTCGATGATCAATGGCCACACAACCCCATTTTTGTCGAAAATAGCCATGAACGACCATTTTCAATAATATCGAAGGCTAACACCTACGGATTTTTGACCAAGAAATGGTCTCCACCAGAAATCCAAGAATGTGATCTACGACAAGGAAACATATGTGGGGTGAGGTGTATGAGCCTCTGGTCGATGATCAATGGCCAGACAACCCCCATTTTGCCGAAAATAGCCATGAATGACCATTTTCAATAATACCGAAGGCTAACACGTACGAGTTTTTAACCAAGAAATGGTTTCCACCAGAAATCCAAGAATGTAATCTATGGCAAGGAAACATATGTGGGGTGAGGTTTATGAGCCTCTAGTCGATGATAAATGGCCACACAACCCCCATTTTTTATGAAAATAGCCATGAGCGACCTTGAAAATAGCCATGAGCGACCATTTTCAATAATACTAGAGGCTAACACCTACGGATTTTAGACCAAGAAATGGTCTCCACCAGAAATCCAAGAATGTGATCTATGGCAAGGAAACATATGTGGGGTGAGGTGTATGAGCGTCTGGTCGATGATCAATGGCCACACAACCCCCATTTTTTTATGAAAATAGCCATGAGCGACCATTTTCAATAATATTAGAGGCTAAGACCTACGGATTTTTGACCAAGAAATGGTCTCCACCAGAAATCCAAGAATGTGATCTATGGCAAGGAAACATATGTGGGGTGAGGTGTATGAGCCTCTGGTCGATGATCAATGGCCACACAACCCCCATTTTTGTCGAAAATAGCCATGAATGACCATTTACAATAATACCGAAGGCTAACACCTACGGATTTTTGACCAAGAAATGGTCTCCACCAGAAATCCAAGAATGTGATCTATGGCAAGGAAACATATGTGGGGTGAGGTGTATGAGCCTTTGGTCGATGATCAATGGCCACACAACCCCCATTTTTATGAAAATAGCCATGAACGACCATTTTCAATAATACCGAAGGCTAACACCTACGGATTTTTGACCAAGAAATGGTCTCCACCAGAAATCCAAGAATGTGATCTATGGCAAGGAAACATATGTGGGGTGAGGTGTATGAGCCTCTGGTCGATGATCAATGGCCACACAACCCCCATTTTTGTCGAAAATAGCCATGAACGACCATTTTCAATAATACCGAAGGCTAACACCTACGGATTTTTGACCAAGAAATGGTCTCCACCAGAAATCCAAGAATGTGATCTATGGCAAGGAAACATATGTTGGGTGAGGTGTATGAGCGTCTGGCCTCACTACACATATGTTTCCTTGCCATATATCACATTCTTGGATTTATGGTAGAGACCATTTCTTGGTCAAAAATCCGTAGGTGTTAGCCTTCGGTATTATTGAAAATGGTCATTCATGGCTATTTTCGACACAAATGGGGGTTGTGTGGCCATTGATCACCGACCAGAGGCTTGTACACCTCACCCCACATATGTTTCCTTGCCATAGATCACATTCTTGGATTTCTGGTGGAGACCATTTCTTGGTCAAAAATTTGTACGTGTTAGCCTTTGGTATTTTTGAAAATGGTCATTCATGGCTATTTTCGGCAAAATGGGGGTTGTGTGGCCATTGATCATCGACCAGAGGCTCATACACCTCACCCCACATATGTTTCCTTGCCATAGATCACATTCTTGGATTTCTGGTGGAGACCATTGCTTGGTCAAAAATCCGTAGGTCTTAGCCTCTAATATTATTGAAAATGGTCGCTCATGGCTATTTTCAAGGTCGCTCATGGATATTTTCATAAAAAATGGGTGTGGGGTGAGGTGTACGAGCCCCTGGTCGATGATCAATGGCCACACAACCCTAATTTTTGTCGAAAATAGCCATGAACGACCATTTTCAATGACACTGACGGCTAACACCTACGGATTTTTGACCAAGAAATGGTCTCCACCATAAATCCAAGAATGTGATCTATGGCAAGGAAACATATGTGTAGTGAGGTGTATGAGCCTCTGGTCGATGATCAATGGCCACACAACCCCCATTTTGCCGAAAATAGCCATGAATGACCATTTTCAATAATACCGAAGGCTAACACGTACGAGTTTTTAACCAAGAAATGGTCTCCACCAGAAATCCAAGAATGTGATCTATGGCAAGGAAACATATGTGGGGTGAGGTGTATGAGCCTATGGTCGATGATCAATGGCCACACAACCCCCATTTTTGTCGAAAATAGCCATGAATGACCATTTACAATAATACCGAAGGCTAACACCTACGGATTTTTGACCAAGAAATGGTCTCCACCAGAAATCCAAGAATGTGATCTATGGCAAGGAAACATATGTTGGGTGAGGTGTATGAGCGTCTGGCCTCACTACACATATGTTTCCTTGCCATATATCACATTCTTGGATTTATGGTAGAGACCATTTCTTGGTCAAAAATCCGTAGGTGTTAGCCTTCGGTATTATTGAAAATGGTCATTCATGGCTATTTTCGACACAAATGGGGGTTGTGTGGCCATTGATCACCGACCAGAGGCTTGTACACCTCACCCCACATATGTTTCCTTGCCATAGATCACATTCTTGGATTTCTGGTGGAGACCATTTCTTGGTCAAAAATCCGTACGTGTTAGCCTTTGGTATTTTTGAAAATGGTCATTCATGGCTATTTTCGGCAAAATGGGGGTTGTGTGGCCATTGATCATCGACCAGAGGCTCATACACCTCACCCCACATATGTTTCCTTGCCATAGATCACATTCTTGGATTTCTGGTGGAGACCATTTCTTGGTCAAAAATCCGTAGGTCTTAGCCTCTAATATTATTGAAAATGGTCGCTCATGGCTATTTTCAAGGTCGCTCATGGATATTTTCATAAAAAATGGGTGTGGGGTGAGGTGTACGAGCCCCTGGTCGATGATCAATGGCCACACAACCCTAATTTTTGTCGAAAATAGCCATGAACGACCATTTTCAATGACACTGACGGCTAACACCTAAGGATTTTTGACCAAGAAATGGTCTCCACCATAAATCCAAGAATGTGATCTATGGCAAGGAAACATATGTGTAGTGAGGTGTATGAGCCTCTGGTCGATGATCAATGGCCACACAACCCCCATTTTGCCGAAAATAGCCATGAATGACCATTTTCAATAATACCGAAGGCTAACACGTACGAGTTTTTAACCAAGAAATGGTCTCCACCAGAAATCCAAGAATGTGATCTATGGCAAGGAAACATATGTGGGGTGAGGTGTATGAGCCTATGGTCGATGATCAATGGCCACACAACCCCCATTTTTGTCGAAAATAGCCATGAATGACCATTTACAATAATACCGAAGGCTAACACCTACGGATTTTTGACCAAGAAATGGTCCCCACCAGAAATCCAAGAATGTGATCTATGGCAAGGAAACATATGTGGGGTGAGGTGTATGAGCCTCTAGTCGATGATCAATGGCCACACAACCCCCACATATGTTTCCTTACCATAGATCACATTCTTGGATTTTTGGTGGAGACCATTTCTTGGTCAAAAATCCGTAGGTGTTAGCCTTCGGTATTATTGAAAATGGTCGTTCATGGCTATTTTCGGCAAAATGGGGGTTCTGTGGCCATTGATCATCGACCAGAGGCTCGTACACCTCACTACACATATGTTTCCTTGCCATAGATCACATTCTTGGATTTCAGGTGGAGACCATTTCTTGGTCAAAAATCCGTAGGTGTTAGCCTTCGGTATTATTGAAAATGGTCGTTCATGGCTATTTTCGACAAAAATAGGGGTTGTGTGGCCATTGATCATCGACCAGAGGCTCATACACCTCACCCCACATATGTTTCCTTGCCATAGATCACATTCTTGGATTTCTGGTGGAGACCATTTCTTGGTCAAAAATCCGTACGCGTTAGCCTTTGGTATTTTTGAAAATGGTCGTTCATGGCTTGGTCGATGATCAATGGCCACACAACCCCCATTTTTTATGAAAATAGCCATGAGCGACCATTTTCAATAATACTAGAGGCTAAGACCTACGGATTTTTGACCAAGAAATGGTCTCCACCAGAAATCTAAGAATGTGATCTATGGCAAGGAAACATATGTGGGGTGAGGTGTATGAGCCTCTGGTCGATGATCAATTGCCACACAACCCCCATTTTTGTCGAAAATAGCCATGAATGACCATTTACAATAATACCGAAGGCTAACACCTACGGTTTTTGACCAAGAAATGGTCTCCACCAGAAATCCAAGAATGTGATCTATGGCAAGGAAACATATGTGGGGTGAGGTGTATGAGCCTATGGTCGATGATCAATGGCCACACAACCCCCATTTTTGTCGAAAATAGCCATGAACGACCATTTTCAATAATATCGAAGGCTAACACCTACGAATTTTTGACCAAGAAATGGTCTCCACCAGAAATCCAAGAATGTGATCTACGACAAGGAAACATATATGGGGTGAGGTGTATGAGCCTCTGGTCGACGATCAATGGCCACACAACCCCCATTTTGCCGAAAATAGCCATGAATGACCATTTTCAATAATACCGAAGGCTAACAGCGACCATTTTCAATAATACTAGAGGCTAAGACCTACGGATTTTTGACCAAGAAATGGTCTCCACCAGAAATCCAAGAATGTAATCTATGGCAAGGAAACATATGTGGGGTGAGGTTTATGAGCCTCTAGTCGATGATAAATGGCCACACAACCCCCATTTTTTATGAAAATAGCCATGAGCGACCTTGAAAATAGCCATGAGCGACCATTTTCAATAATACTAGAGGCTAACACCTACGGATTTTAGACCAAGAAATGGTCTCCACCAGAAATCCAAGAATGTGATCTATGGCAAGGAAACATATGTGGAGTGAGGTGTATGAGCCTCTAGTCGATGATCAATGGCCACACAACCCCCATTTTTGTCGAAAATAGCCATGAATGACCATTTTCAATAATACCGAAGGCTAACACCTACGGATTTTTGACCAAGAAATGGTCTCCACCAGAAATCCAAGAATGTGATCTATGGCAAGGAAACATATGTGGGGTGAGGTGTATGAGCCTCTGGTCGACGATCAATGGCCACACAACCCTAATTTTTGTCGAAATAGCCATGAACGACCATTTTCAATGACACTGAAGGCTAACACCTACGGATTTTTGACCAAGAAATGGTCTCCACCATAAATCCAAGAATGTGATCTATGGCAAGGAAACATATGTGTAGTGAGGTGTATGAGCCTCTGGTCGAAGATCAATGGCCACACAACCCCCATTTTTGTCGAAAATAGCCATGAATGACCATTTTCAAAAATACCAAAGGCTAACACATTCGGATTTTTGCCCAAGAAATGGTCTCCACCAGAAATCCAAGAATGTGATCTATGGCAAGGAAACATATGTGGGGTGAGGTGTACGAGCCTCTGGTCGATGATCAATGGCCACACAACCCCCATTTTGCCGAAAATAGCCATGAATGACCATTTTCAATAATACCGAAGGCTAACACGTACGAGTTTTTAACCAAGAAATGGTTTCCACCAGAAATCCAAGAATGTAATCTATGGCAAGGAAACATATGTGGGGTGAGGTTTATGAGCCTCTAGTCGATGATAAATGGCCACACAACCCCCATTTTTTATGAAAATAGCCATGAGCGACCTTGAAAATAGCCATGAGCGACCATTTTCAATAATACTAGAGGCTAACACCTACGGATTTTAGACCAAGAAATGGACTCCACCAGAAATCCAAGAATGTGATCTATGGCAAGGAAACATATGTGGGGTGAGGTGTATGAGCGTCTGGTCGATGATCAATGGCCACACAACCCCCATTTTTGTCGAAAATAGCCATGAACGACCATTTTCAATAATATCGAAGGCTAACACCTATGGATTTTTTACCAAGAAATGGTCTCCACCAGAAATCCAAGAATGTGATCTACGACAAGGAAACATATGTGGGGTGAGGTGTATGAGCGTCTGGTCGATGATCAATGGCCACACAACCCCCATTTTTGTCCAAAATAGCCATGAACGACCATTTTCAATAATACCGAAGGCTAACACCTACGGATTTTTGACCAAGAAATGGTCTCCACCAGAAATCCAAGAATGTGATCTATGGCAAGGAAAGGTTGTGTGGCCATTGATCTTCGACCAGAGGCTCATACACCTCACTACACATATGTTTCCTTGCCATAGATCACATTCTTGGATTTATGGTGGAGAGTATGAGCGTCTGGTCGATGATCAATGGCCACACAACCCCCATTTTTGTCGAAAATAGCCATGAACGACCATTTTCAATAATATCGAATGCTAACACCTACAGATTTTTTGTCGAAAATAGCCATGAACGACCATTTTCAATAATATCGAAGGCTAACACGTACGAGTTTTTGACCAAGAAATGGTCTCCACCAGAAATCCAAGAATGTGATCTACGACAAGGAAACATATGTGGGGTGAGGTGTATGAGCCTCTGGTCGACGATCAATGGCCACACAACCCCCATTTTGCCGAAAATAGCCATGAATGACCATTTTCAATAATACCGAAGGCTAACACGTACGAGTTTTTAACCAAGAAATGGTTTCCACCAGAAATCCAAGAATGTAATCTATGGCAAGGAAACATATGTGGGGTGAGGTTTATGAGCCTCTAGTCGATGATAAATGGCCACACAACCCCCATTTTTTATGAAAATAGCCATGAGCGACCTTGAAAATAGCCATGAGCGACCATTTTCAATAATACTAGAGGCTAACGCCTACGGATTTTAGACCAAGAAATGGTCTCCACCAGAAATCCAAGAATGTGATCTATGGCAAGGAAAAATATGTGTAGTGAGGTGTATGAGCCTCTAGTCGATGATCAATGGCCACACAACCCCCATTTTGCCGAAAATAGCCATGAGCGACCATTTTCAATAATATTAGAGGCTAAGACCTACGGATTTTTGACCAAGAAATGGTCTCCACCAGAAATCCAAGAATGTGATCTACGACAAGGAAACATATGTGGGGTGAGGTGTATGAGCCTCTGGTCGAAGATCAATGGCCACACAACCCCCATTTTTGTCGAAAATAGCCATGAATGACCATTTTCAAAAATACCAAAGGCTAACACATTCGGATTTTTGCCCAAGAAATGGTCTCCACCAGAAATCCAAGAATGTGATCTATGGCAAGGAAACATATGTGGGGTGAGGTGTACGAGCCTCTGGTCGATGATCAATGGCCACACAACCCCCATTTTGCCGAAAATAGCCATGAATGACCATTTTCAATAATACCGAAGGCTAACACGTATGAGTTTTTAACCAAGAAATGGTTTCCACCAGAAATCCAAGAATGTAATCTATGGCAAGGAAACATATGTGGGGTGAGGTTTATGAGCCTCTAGTCGATGATAAATGGCCACACAACCCCCATTTTTTATGAAAGTAGCCATGAGCGACCTTGAAAATAGCCATGAGCGACCATTTTCAATAATACTAGAGGCTAACACCTACGGATTTTAGACCAAGAAATGGTCTCCACCAGAAATCCAAGAATGTGATCTATGGCAAGGAAACATATGTGGGGTGAGGTGTATGAGCGTCTGGTCGATGATCAATGGCCACACAACCCCCATTTTTGTCGAAAATAGCCATGAACGACCATTTTCAATAATATCGAAGGCTAACACCTACGGATTTTTCACCAAGAAATGGTCTCCACCAGAAATCCAAGAATGTGATCTACGACAAGGAAACATATGTGGGGTGAGGTGTATGAGCGTCTGGTCGATGATCAATGGCCACACAACCCCCATTTTTGTCGAAAATAGCCATGAACGACCATTTTCAATAATACCGAAGGCTAACACCTACGGATTTTTGACCAAGAAATGGTCTCCACCAGAAATCCAAGAATGTGATCTATGGCAAGGAAACATATGTGGGGTGAGGTGTACGAGCCTCTGGTCGATGATCAATGGCCACACAACCCCCATTTTGCCGAAAATAGCCATGAGCGACCATTTTCAATAATATTAGAGGCTAAGACCTACGGATTTTTGACCAAGAAATGGTCTCCACCAGAAATCCAAGAATGTGATCTATGACAAGGAAACATATGTGGGGTGAGGTGTATGAGCCTCTGGTCGACGATCAATGGCCACACAACCCCCATTTTGCCGAAAATAGCCATGAATGACCATTTTCAATAATACCAAAGGCTAACACGTACGAGTTTTTAACCAAGAAATGGTTTCCACCAGAAATCCAAGAATGTAATCTATGGCAAGGAAACATATGTGGGGTGAGGTTTATGAGCCTCTAGTCGATGATAAATGGCCACACAACCCCCATTTTTTATGAAAATAGCCATGAGCGACCTTGAAAATAGCCATGAGCGACCATTTTCAATAATACTAGAGGCTAAGACCTACGGATTTTTGACCAAGAAATGGTCTCCACCAGAAATCCAAGAATGTGATCTATGGCAAGGAAACATATGTGGGGTGAGGTGTATGAGCCTCTGGTCGATGATCAATGGCCACACAACCCCCATTTTTGTCGAAAATAGCCATGAACGACCATTTTCAATAATATCGAAGGCTAACACCTACGGATTTTTGACCAAGAAATGGTCTCCACCAGAAATCCAAGAGTGTGATCTACGACAAGGAAACATATGTGGGGTGAGGTGTTTGAGCCTCTGGTCGATGATCAATGGCCACACAACCCCCATTTTTGCCGAAAATAGCCATGAATGACCATTTTCAATAATACCGAAGGCTAACACGTACGGATTTTTGACCAAGAAATGGTCTCCACCAGAAATCCAAGAATGTGATCTATCGCAAGGAAACATATGTGGGGTGAGGTGTATGAGCCTCTGGTCGATGATCAATGGCCACACAACCCCCATTTTTGTCGAAAATAGCCATGAACGACCATTTTCAATAATATCGAAGGCTAACACCTACGGATTTTTGACCAAGAAATGGTCTCCACCAGAAATCCAAGAATGTAATCTATGGCAAGGAAACATATGTGGGGTGAGGTTTATGAGCCTCTAGTCGATGATAAATGGCCACACAACCCCCATTTTTTATGAAAATAGCCATGAGCGACCATTTTCAATAATACTAGAGGCTAACACCTACGGATTTTAGACCAAGAAATGGTCTCCACCAGAAATCCAAGAATGTGATCTATGGCAAGGAAACATATGTGGGGTGAGGTGTACGAGCCTCTGGTCGATGATCAATGGCCACACAACCCCCATTTTTGTCGAAAATAGCCATGAACGACCATTTTCAATAATATCGAAGGCTAACACCTACGGATTTTTGACCAAGAAATGGTCTCCACCAGAAATCAAAGAATGTGATCTTTGGCAAGGAAACATATGTGGGGTGAGGTGTATGAGCCTCTGGTCGATGATCAATGGCCACACAACCCCCATTTTTGTCGAAAATAGCCATCAACGACCATTTTCAATAATATTGAAGGCTAACACGTACGAGTTTTTAACCAAGAAATGGTTTCCACCAGAAATCCAAGAATGTAATCTATGGCAAGGAAACATATGTGGGGTGAGGTGTATGAGCCTCTGGTCGATGATAAATGGCCACACAACCCCCATTTTTTATGAAAATAGCCATGAACGACCATTTTTAATAATACCGAAGGCTAACACCTACAGATTTTTGACCAAGAAATGGTCTCCACCAGAAATCCAAGAATGTGATCTATGGCAAGGAAACATATGTGGGGTGAGGTGTATGAGCCTCTGGTCGATGATCAATGGTCACACAACCCCATTTTTGTCGAAAATAGCCAGGAGCAGCAATTTTCAATGACACTGATGGCTAACACCTATGGATTTTTGACCAGAAATGGTCTCCAACAGAAATCCAAGAATGTGGTCTATGGCAAGGAAACATATGTGGGGTGAGGTGTATGAGCCTTTGGTCGATGATCAATGGCCACACAACCCCCATTTTTGTCGAAAATAGCTATGAACGACCATTTTCAATAATACCGAAGGCTAACACCTACGGATTTTTGACCAAGAAATGGTCTCCACCAGAAATCCAAGAATGTGATCTATAGCAAGAAAACGTATGTGGGGTGAAGTGTACGAGCCTCTAGTCAATGATAAATGGCCACACAACCCCCATTTTTGTCGAAAATAGTGATCAACGACCATTTTCAATAATACTGAAGGCTAACACGTATGGATTTTTGACCAAGAAATGGTCTCCACCAGAAATCCAAGAATGTGATCTATGGCAAGAAAACATACGTGGGGTGAGGTGTATGAGCCTCTGGTCGAAGATCAATGGCCACACAACCCCATTTGTGTCGAAAATAGCCAAGAACGACCATTTACAATAATACCGAAGGCTAACAACTACGGATTTTTGACCAAGAGAAGATCTCCACCAGAAATCCAAGAATGTGATCTATGGCAAGGAAACATATGTGGGGCGAGGTGTACGAGCCTCAGATCGATGATCAATGGCCACACAACCCCCATTTTTGTCGAAAATAGCCATGAATGACCATTTTCAATACTTCCGAAGGCTAACACCTACGGATTTTTGACCAAGAAATCGTCTCCACCAGAAATCCAAGAATATGAGCTATGGCAAGGAAACATATTAGGGTGAGGTGTACGAGCCTCTGGTCGATGATCAGTGGCCACACAACCCCCATTTTTTGTCGAAAATAGTGATCAACGACCATTTTCAATAATACTGAAGGCTAACACGTATGGATTTTGCCCAAGAAATGGTCTCCACCAGAAATCCAAGAGTGTGCTCTATGGCAAGGAAACGTATGTGGGGTGAGGTGTATGAGCCTCTGGTCGATGATCAATGGCCACACAACCCCCATTTTTGTCGAAAACAGCCATGAACGACCATTTTCAATAATACCGAAGGCTAACACGTACGGATTTTTGACCAAGAAATGGTCTCCACGAGAAATCCAAGATTGTGATCTATGGCAATTAAACATATGTGGGGTGAGGTGTACGAGCCTCTGGTCGATGTTAAATGGCCACACAACCCCCTTTTTTGTCGAAAATAGCCATGAACGACTATTTTCAATAATACCGAAGGCTAACACCTACGGATTTTTGACCAAGAAATGGTCACCACCAGAAATCCAAGAATGTGGTCTATGGCAAGGAAACACATGTGGGTGAGGTGTATGAGCCTTTGGTCGATGATCAATTGCCACACAACCCTCATTTTTGTCGAAAGTAGCCATGAACGACCATTTTCAATAATACCGAAGGCTAACACCTACGGATTTTTGACCAAGAAATGGTCTCCACCAGAAATCCAAGAATGTGATATATGGCAAGGAAACTTATGTGGGGTGAGGTGTACGATCCTCTGGGCGATGATCAATGGCGACACAACCCCCATTTTTTGTCGAAAATAGCCACGAATGACCATTTTCAATGACACTGAAGGCTAACACCTATGAATTTTTGACCAACAAATGGTCTCCACAAGAAATCCAACATTATGATCTATGGCAAGAAAACATATGTGGGGTGAAGTGTACGAGCCTCTGGTCGATGATCAATGGCAACACAACCCCCATTTTTGTCGAAAATAGCCATGAACGACCATTTTCAATAATACCGAAGGCTAACACGTACGAGTTTTTGACCAAGAAATGGTCTCCACCAGAAATCCAAGAATGTGATCTATGGCAAGGAAACATATGTGGGGTGAGGTGTACGAGCCTCTGGTCGATGATCAATGGCCACACAACCCCCATTTTTGTCGAAAATAGCCATGAACGACCATTTTCAATAATACCGAAGGCTAACACCTACGGATTTTTGACCAAGAAATGGTCTCCACCAGAAATCCAAGAATGTGATCTACGACAAGGAAACATATGTGGGGTGAGGTGTATGAGCGTCTGGTCGATGATCAATGGCCACACAACCCCCATTTTTGTCGAAAATAGCCATGAATGACCATTTACAATAATACCGAAGGCTAACACCTACGGATTTTTGACCAAGAAATGGTCTCCACCAGAAATCCAAGAATGTGATCTATGGCAAGGAAACATATGTGGGGTGAGGTGTATGAGCCTCTGGTCGATGATCAATGGCCACACAACCCCCATTTTTTATGAAAATAGCCATGAGCGACCTTGAAAATAGCCATGAGCGACCATTTTCAATAATACTAGAGGCTAACACGTACGGATTTTTGACCAAGAAATGGTCTCCACCAGAAATCCAAGAATGTGATCTATGGCAAGGAAACATATGTGGGGTGAGGTGTATGAGCCTCTGGTCGATGATCAATGGCCATACAACCCCCATTTTTGTCGAAAATAGCCATGAGCAACCATTTTCAATGACACTGAAGGCTAACACCTATGGATTTTTGACCAAGAAATGGTCTCCACCAGAAATCCAAGAATGTGATCTATGGCAAGGAAACATATGTGGGGTGAGGTGTATGAGCCTCTGGTCGACGACCATTTTCAATAATACTAGAGGCTAACACCTACGAATTTTAGACCAAGAAATGGTCTCCACCAGAAATCCAAGAATGTGATCTATGGCAAGGAAACATATGTGGGGTGAGGTGTATGAGCGTCTGGTCGATGATCAATGGCCACACAACCCCCATTTTTGTCGAAAATAGCCATGAACGACCATTTTCAATAATACCGAGGGCTAACACCTACGGATTTTTGACCAAGAAATGGTCTCCACCAGAAATCCAAGAATGTGATCTATGGCAAGGAAACATATGTGGGGTGAGGTGTATGAGCCTCTAGTCGATGATCAATGGCCACACAACCCCCATTTTTGTCGAAAATAGCCATGAATGACCATTTTCAAAAATACCAAAGGCTAACACGTACGGATTTTTAACCAAGAAATGGTCTCCACCAGAAATCCAAGAATGTGATCTATGGCAAGGAAACATGTGTGGGGTGAGGTGTATGAGCCTCTGGTCGACGATCAATGGCCACACAACCCCCATTTTGCCGAAAATAGCCATGAATGACCATTTTCAATAATACCGAAGGCTAAGACCTACGGATTTTTGACCAAGAAATGGTCTCCACCAGAAATCCAAGAATGTGATATATGGCAAGGAAACATATGTGGGGTGAGGTGTATGAGCCTCTGGTCGATGATCAATGGCACACAACCCCCATTTTTGTCGAAAATAGCCATGAACGACCATTTTCAATAATACCGAAGGCTAACACCTACAGATTTTTGACCAAGAAATGGCCTCCACCAGAAATCCAAGAATGTGATCTACGACAAGGAAACATATGTGGGGTGAGGTGTATGAGCCTCTGGTCGATGATCAATGGCCACACAACCCCCATTTTTTATGAAAATATCCATGAATGACCATTTTCAAAAATACCAAAGGCTAACACGTACAGATTTTTAACCAAGAAATGGTCTCCACCAGAAATCCAAGAATGTGATCTATGGCAAGGAAACATATGTGGGGTGAGGTGTATGAGCCTCTAGTCGACGATCAATGGCCACACAACCCCCATTTTGCCGAAAATAGCCATGAATGACCATTTTCAATAATACCGAAGGCTAAGACCTACGGATTTTTGACCAAGAAATGGTCTCCACTAGAAATCCAAGAATGTGATCTATGGCAAGGAAACATATGTGGGGTGAGGTGTATGAGCCTCTGGTCGATGATCAATGGCCACACAACCCCCATTTTTGTCGAAAATAGCCATGAACGACCATTTTCAATAATATCGAAGGCTAACACCTACGGATTTTTGACCAAGAAATGGTCTCCACCAGAAATCCAAGAATGTGATCTACGACAAGGAAACATATGTGGGGTGAGGTGTATGAGCCTCTGGTCGATGATCAATGGCCACACAACCCCCATTTTTATGAAAATAGCCATGAATGACCATTTTCAAAAATACCAAAGGCTAACACGTACGGATTTTTAACCAAAAATGGTCTCCACCAGAAATTCAAGAATGTGATCTATGGCAAGGAAACATATGTGGGGTGAGGTGTATGAGCCTCTGGTCGACGATCAATGGACACACAACCCCCATTTTTTATGAAAATAGCCATGAGCGACCTTGAAAATAGCCATGAGCGACCATTTTCAATAATACTAGAGGCTAAGACCTACGGATTTTTGACCAAGAAATGGTCTCCACCAGAAATCCAAGAATGTGATCTACGACAAGGAAACATATGTGGGGTGAGGTTTATGAGCCTCTAATCGATGATAAATGGCCACACAACACCCATTTTTTATGAAAATAGCCATGAGCGACCTTGAAAATAGCCATGAGCGACCATTTTCAATAATACTAGAGGCTAACACCTACGGATTTTTGACCAAGAAATGGTCTCCACCAGAAATCCAAGAATGTGATCTACGACAAGGAAACATATGTGGGGTGAGGTGTATGAGCCTTTGGTCGATGATCAATGGCCACACAACCCCCATTTTTGTCGAAAATAGCCATGAACGACCATTTTCAATAATAACGAAGGCTAACACCTACAGATTTTTGACCAAGAAATGGTCTCCACAAGAAATCCAAGAATGTGATCTATGGCAAGGAAACATATGTGGGGTGAGGTGTATGAGCCTCTAGTCGATGATCAATGGCCACACAACCCCCATTTTTGTCGAAAATAGCCATGAATAACCATTTTCAAAAGTACCAAAGGCTAACACGTACGGATTTTTTACCAAGAAATGGTCTCCACCAGAAATCCAAGAATGTGATCTATGGCAAGGAAACATATGTGGGGTGAGGTGTACGAGCCTCTGGTCGATGATCAATGGCCACACAACCCCCATTTTGCCGAAAATAGCCATGAACGACCATTTTCAATAATACCGAAGGCTAACACGTACGAGTTTTTAACCAAGAAATGGTCTCCACCAGAAATCCAAGAATCTGATCTATGGCAAGGAAACATATGTGGGGTGAGGTTTATGAGCCTCTAGTCGATGATAAATGGCCACACAACCCCCATTTTTTATGAAAATAGCCATGAGCGACCATTTTCAATAATACTAGAGGCTAAGACCTACGGATTTTTGACCAAGAAATGGTCTCCACCAGAAATCCAAGAATGTGATCTATGGCAAGGAAACATATGTGGGGTGAGGTGTATGAGCCTCTGGTCGATGATCAATGGCCACACAACCCCCATTTTGCCGAAAATAGCCATGAATGACCATTTTCAATAATACCGAAGGCTAACACGTACGAGTTTTTAACCAAGAAATGGTTTCCACCAGAAATCCAAGAATGTAATCTATGGCAAGGAAACATATGTGGGGTGAGGTGTACGAGCCTCTGGTCGATGATCAATGGCCACACAACCCCCATTTTTTATGAAAATAGCCATGAGCGACCATTTTCAATAATACTAGAGGCTAACACCTACGGATTTTAGACCAAAAAATGGTCTCCACCAGAAATCCAAGAATGTAATCTATGGCAAGGAAACATATGTGGGGTCAGGTGTATGAGCCTCTGGTCGATGATCAATGGCCACACAACCCCCATTTTTGTCGAAAATAGCCATGAACGACCATTTTCAATAATATCGAAGGCTAACACCTACGGATTTTTGACCAAGAAATGGTCTCCACCAGAAATCCAAGAATGTGATCTATGGCAAGGAAACATATGTGGGGTGAGGTGTATGAGCCTCTGGTCGATGATCAATGGCCACACAACCCCCATTTTTGTCGAAAATAGCCATGAATGACCATTTTCAATAATACCGAAGGCTAACACCTACGGATTTTTGACCAAGAAATGGTCTCCACCAGAAATCCAAGAATGTGATCTATGGCAAGGAAACATATGTGGGGTGAGGTGTACGAGCCTCTGGTCGATGATCAATGGCCACACAACCCCCATTTTGCCGAAAATAGCCATGAACGACCATTTTCAATAATACCGAAGGCTAACACCTACGGATTTTTGACCAAGAAATGGTTTCCACCAGAAATCCAAGAATGTGATCTGTGGCAAGGAAACATATGTGGGGTGAGGTGTATGAGCCTCTGGTCGATGATCAATGGCCACACAACCCAAATTTTTGTCGAAAATAGCCATGAACGACCATTTTCAATAATATCGAAGGCTAACACCTACGGATTTTTGACCAAGAAATGGTCTCCACCAGAAATCCAAGAATGTGATCTACGACAAGGAAACATATGTGGGGCGAGGTGTATGAGCCTCTGGTCGACGATCAATGGCCACACAACCCCCATTTTGCCGAAAATAGCCATGAATGACCATTTTCAATAATACCGAAGGCTAACACGTACGAGTTTTTAACCAAGAAATGGTTTCCACCAGAAATCCAAGAATGTAATCTATGGCAAGGAAACATATGTGGGGTGAGGTTTATGCGCCTCTAGTCGATGATAAATGGCCACACAACCCCCATTTTTTATGAAAATAGCCATGAGCGACCTTGAAAATAGCCATGAGCGACCATTTTCAATAATACTAGAGGCTAACACCTACGGATTTTAGACCAAGAAATGGTCTCCACCAGAAATCCAAGAATGTGATCTATGGCAAGGAAACATATGTGGGGTGAGGTGTATGAGCGTCTGGTCGATGATCAATGGCCACACAACCCCCATTTTTGTCGAAAATAGCCATGAACGACCATTTTCAATAATACCGAAGGCTAACACCTACGGATTTTTGACCAAGAAATGGTCTCCACCAGAAATCCAAGAATGTGATCTATGGCAAGGAAACATATGTGGGGTGAGGTGTATGAGCCTCTGGTCGATGATCAATGGCCACACAACCCCCATTTTTGTCGAAAATAGCCATGAACGACCATTTTCAATAATATCGAAGGCTAACACCTACGGATTTTTGACCAAGAAATGGTCTCCACCAGAAATCCAAGAATGTGATCTATGGCAAGGAAACATATGTGGGGTGAGGTGTATGAGCCTCTGGTCGACGATCAATGGCCACAGAACCCTAATTTTTGTCGTAAATAGCCATGAACGACCATTTTCAATAATACCGAAGGCTAACACGTACGAGTTTTTAACCAAGAAATGGTCTCCACCAGAAATCCAAGAATGTGATCTATGGCAAGGAAACATATGTGGGGTGAGGTTTATGAGCCTCTAGTCGATGATAAATGGCCACACAACCCCCATTGTTTATGAAAATAGCCATGAGCGACCATTTTCAATAATACTAGAGGCTAAGACCTACAGATTTTTGACCAAGAAATGGTCTCCACCAGAAATCCAAGAATGTGATCTATGGCAAGGAAACATATGTGGGGTTAGGTGTATGAGCCTCTGGTCGATGATCAATGGCCACACAACCCCCATTTTGCCGAAAATAGCCATGAATGACCATTTTCAATAATACCGAAGGCTAACACGTACGAGTTTTTAACCAAGAAATGGTTTCCACCAGAAATCCAAGAATGTAATCTATGGCAAGGAAACATATGTGGGGTGAGGTGTACGAGCCTCTGGTCGATGATCAATGGCCACACAACCCCCATTTTTTATGAAAATAGCCATGAGCGACCATTTTCAATAATACTAGAGGCTAACACCTACGGATTTTAGACCAAGAAATGGTCTCCACCAGAAATCCAAGAATGTAATCTATGGCAAGGAAACATATGTGTGGTGAGGTGTATGAGCCTCTGGTCGATGATCAATGGCCACACAACCCCCATTTTTGTCGAAAATAGCCATGAACGACCATTTTCAATAATATCGAAGGCTAACACCTACGGATTTTTGACCAAGAAATGGTCTCCACCAGAAATCCAAGAATGTGATCTATGGCAAGGAAACATATGTGGGGTGAGGTGTATGAGCCTCTGGTCGATGATCAATGGCCACACAACCCCCATTTTTGTCGAAAATAGCCATGAATGACCATTTTCAATAATACCGAAGGCTAACACCTACGGATTTTTGACCAAGAAATGGTCTCCACCAGAAATCCAAGAATGTGATCTATGGCAAGGAAACATATGTGGGGTGAGGTGTACGAGCCTCTGGTCAATGATCAATGGCCACACAACCCCCATTTTGCCGAAAATAGCCATGAACGACCATTTTCAATAATACCGAAGGCTAACACCTACGGATTTTTGACCAAGAAATGGTTTCCACCAGAAATCCAAGAATGTGATCTATGGCAAGGAAACATATGTGGGGTGAGGTGTATGAGCCTCTGGTCGATGATCAATGGCCACACAACCCAAATTTTTGTCGAAAATAGCCATGAACGACCATTTTCAATAATATCGAAGGCTAACACCTACGGATTTTTGACCAAGAAATGGTCTCCACCAGAAATCCAAGAATGTGATCTACGACAAGGAAACATATGTGGGGTCAGGTGTATGAGCCTCTGGTCGACGATCAATGGCCACACAAACCCCATTTTGCCGAAAATAGCCATGAATGACCATTTTCAATAATACCGAAGGCTAACACGTACGAGTTTTTAACCAAGAAATGGTTTCCACCAGAAATCCAAGAATGTAATCTATGGCAAGGAAACATATGTGGGGTGAGGTTTATGAGCCTCTAGTCGATGATAAATGGCCACACAACCCCCATTTTTTATGAAAATAGCCATGAGCGACCTTGAAAATAGCCATGAGCGACCATTTTCAATAATACTAGAGGCTAACACCTACGGATTTTAGACCAAGAAATGGTCTCCACCAGAAATCCAAGAATGAGATCTATGGCAAGGAAACATATGTGGGGTGAGGTGTATGAGCGTCTGGTCGATGATCAATGGCCACACAACCCCCATTTTTGTCGAAAATAGCCATGAACGACCATTTTCAATAATACCGAAGGCTAACACCTACGGATTTTTGACCAAGAAATGGTCTCCACCAGAAATCCAAGAATGTGATCTATGGCAAGGAAACATATGTGGGGTGAGGTGTATGAGCCTCTGGTCGATGATCAATGGCCACACAACCCCCATTTTTGTCGAAAATAACCATGAACGACCATTTTCAATAATATCGAAGGCTAACACCTACGGATTTTTGACCAAGAAATGGTCTCCACCAGAAATCCAAGAATGTGATCTATGGCAAGGAAACATATGTGGGGTGAGGTGTATGAGCCTCTGGTCGACGATCAATGGCCACACAACCCTAATTTTTGTCGAAAATAGCCATGAACGACCATTTTCAATAATACCGAAGGCTAACACGTACGAGTTTTTAACCAAGAAATGGTCTCCACCAGAATTCCAAGAATGTGATCTATGGCAAGGAAACATATGTGGGGTGAGGTGTATGAGCGTCTGGTCGATGATCAATGGCCACACAACCCCCATTTTTGTCGAAAATAGCCATGAACGACCATTTTCAATAATACCGTAGGCTAACACCTACGGATTTTTGACCAAGAAATGGTCTCACCAGAAATCCAAGAATGTGATCTATGGCAAGGAAACATATGTGGGGTGAGGTGTATGAGCCTCTAGTTGATGATCAATGGCCACACAACCCCCATTTTTGTCAAAAATAGCCATGAACGACCATTTTCAAAAATACCAAAGGCTAATGGTCGTTCATGGCTATTTTTGACAAAATGGGGGTTGTGTGGCCATTGATCATCGACCAGAGGCTCATACACCTCACTGCACATATGTTTCCTTGCCATAGATCACATTCTTGGATTTATGGTGGAGACCATTTCTTGGTCAAA
>NW_023366954.1:0-67094 GCF_902167145.1 Zea mays | reverse complement strand
AATGGCGGCTGGACCTGGGCGCGGCCAGAGTGCCGAGTGTCCGATGAGGCTCACTGCCGGCGAGGACGATGGTGTCGGGAACACGCAAAGGACACATGGCGTGACGGTGAGTCCTATGGGGGCAGTAGCACGCCCATGGGGACTGCAGCAGGGACATCTGGCTAGGGCGACGTCCTGCTGCCACCTTGGGCGAGGCTTGAGGGAGGCGTTGAGGAACTAGCTGCCATGGATGGCAACGTGGGGAGTAGAGATGGCAACGGGTACAAACCCGACGGGTTTTGCTATCCCAAACCCGTACCCGTGAAAAATATTTACACCCATTAAAAAACCCGTACCCATGATGGGTTTGAAATTTTGCCCAAACCCGTACCCATCGGGTTTGCGGGTACCCACGGGTAACCCGCGGGTTTTTATCTCCAATATGCTTATTCTTTTTATAATCAATAAGTATCGTAATGATTAATGAGATCATGGTCCAAAATTTATGTAATGAACAACGAGTTCATGATTTGGTATAAAAAATAATAGTAGAGAGAATTAAATTCAAATAATAAGTTGTATAATCAAGTTACCTTGCACTAAGTTATACATCCACCACATATATAACACTAGTAATAACTATAATTGCATGCAAACAACACTACCACCAACTACTTATACATTCACTATTTGATAAAAATTAGGAAGTAAATAGGTAGATAACAAGTTTGTTGTTCGTTTATAAAATAAAATGACAATATACACTAGGTTTGGTCGGGTTTAAAAAACCCACGGGTTCACGGGTTTGGGTACTATAGGAACAAACTCGTACCCATGAACCCGTCGGGTATACATTTATGCCCATTAACAAACCCATGGGTATGAAAATTGACCCAAACCCGTACCCTAATGGGGTAAAAACCCATCGGGTTTCGGGTTTCGGGTACCCATTGCCATCTCTAGTGGGGAGCTCATAGTGGCAGGCGCGACCAAGGTGGAATCGGCACCGGCGAGGTGGGTGGAGAGCTCGATTGGGGGCACCGGCTGGGGAAGCCATGATCATGGGCTGGCGCCATGGCAAAAAGAGGGGCTCGACCCAATGCCCAAAGCCGACCAGGGAAGGGCGTCGGTCAAGCCTTGCCGCCCTCCTGTGCATTGCTGGGCACCTCCAGCGCCCATGGGGAGTTCATGCAGGGCAAGGACGCCAGGGAAGCTCGGATTTGAGGGGAAACAGGGGGAGAGTGGCCCTGGCGCGGCTGAGCGTGTGTCCTGATTGAGGCATTGGCTGGCATGGAGGTATGGAGCTCGAGCGCCGAGCGTCCACCATGGCAGGGACACCGAACTCGGCTCTATGTAGAGGAGCAGGGCCGGCATGAAGTGGGAGGAAGGAGATGTCTAGCGCATAAACCAAGGGAGGGCATCGGCTTACCCTGCTGCTATGGTGGCATCCATGGGGAGATGGAGAAGGGGGGCTGGACGAGCAGAAGCTTGGAGCTCGCATCCATGGCATAGGGAAGAAGCAGGGAGGAGGAAGAACCATGCTGGCTGCTGATGCCGTGAGGGAGAAGGAGACAGGGAGAGGGAAGGTGGCGGCTAGGGGGATGGAAAATTTCCAATTTGCAAGGGGAGGCTGTTTTCTTAGGGTAGAAGCAAACCAAAATTACTACTGGATTTTTGGCGACGATTCATCTCCTCGAGACTGAAACTGAGGCTACAAACGAGGAAAACCGGCGTCAAGATGACAGACGATTGAGTACTTAATTTGGATTGATAATTTTGAGTTTGGCGTCACTTTGAAATTTTCTCGCGCGCTATTTTAGAAACAAATTTTTATCTCAAGATTCTGATCGGCTTTGGATATTTTTAGTTGGAGAAGGTGAATCGTGATGTTTCAAATTACTGCCAATACGGGTTTTGAGTCTGGTTCGGACACAGAGATTTTAGGCCGAGTCGGATAAGAATTAATTAGAGACCGACATAATAGAGCATTCCGTTTGAGAATACGGATCCGGATAAAATAATCGGACAAAGATCGAAGGTCGAGGAATTAGACTCAGGCACAGATCTAATAATAGCCGTCGAGAGTTTGATTAAATGTGCTTTAGATGAGATTTATAAGTCGTGAATGATTTTCGAGTTTTCATTCGTTCCGAGAAATAAAAGTTTTAACAGGCTCCAAATTCGGCCTTTCTAGAGATCGAAGAAATTCAAAAATTGGTGAAACCTTCACAAGTAACTTGATAAAGGAGATAGACATAACACGAAATAGACACCTGGGGTGTCACACTATCTAGTCCTTTTCCTTTCTCTGCTTGGTCTGGGCCGAAGCTATTGAGCTTTGACACTCTGTATTGTCGCCTCTACGCAGAGTCTTCGTCTTGAGGGGCTAAACCGAGGCTGGAGGTAGCTTTGACAAACCTTTGTCTTATTTGGCCAAAGGTGTTTTTTCCTTGAGGACCTTCGACGGAGAAGAAGACCCCCAATAGTAGCCCCTTCGCGGTGCTAGATCTTTTTTTCATAACGAGCTCAATCCACGAAAAACACAAAGGCTTTGGAATACCGAAGGTCCAAAAAACACCTTCCCTGAGCATGTTATTGAAAAGCGATTAAAATATTCTGAGCGAAGAACGGTCCACCGCTCAGCCAGTGTAGATGGTCTCGTGGTTTGCCTTCTTCCCATGCAGCACTAAATAAGTAGACAGGTTGGTCAGGAGTTACCACAACATTCATTGCCATCGCACTGTTGTGCTGTTGAAAATTTTAACCAAAGCCAAAGCTTTCAGGATTGCGTTTTCCAAACATGCTCTTCGTCATTCGAAGTCAGCTTCCTATTAAGGAACCGCAACACTTGAAATGGCTCGAGTAAGATCCACTGCTAGAGTGTCCCGTGAAGGAGATGATGTTGAGACGATAGAAACAGCGCCAATATCAGAAATGATGTAGCGATCGGGTCTAGTCGTGCCGGAAGAAGTTGTCGCCGAAGTTGAAATTGCCAAAGCTGAACAAACTGTAGCCGAAGATAGGAGTGATGATGAAATCGAGGAAGGCAACAGCATTCTGAGCCCGTCGAAACCGAACCATATTAAATTTGGTAAATCCACCGTGTCAGCAGAGGACCTGGTTATGATGAAGAAGCTAGGCTATTGTCACACCCGGGTTTTAGGGGTCCAAAACCTTGGCGCGAAATAAACACCAGGTGTGCTGGGACCAAGTCTCACACATATGATGAATAGTGCTACAGAAACGAATGTCACATCTTTACTATATAATAGGAGTTCTGTACAAAAGAAATAAACAATTACATCATAAGGAGACAACGATCCAGCAACCCAAAGTTGACTGGGAGACAACGGCCTAGACCTCTCACGAACACATAGCAGTCGCATCCTTTCGCCTCATCCTGTGGTACCTGTTCTTGACCTGTGGGGGGTGTGAGACATCAAGAGTGAGCTCACATACGTTCATAGCTCAACAAGTTGTGGGGAATAATGTGCATGAACTCGCCAAAGGTGGGAGCTCACGTGAAGTGTAAGGCTTACCAAAGAGAATGGTTGAAGCTGAGCATTGCTTTTAAAGTTGGTCAAAATTTTATTAGCAATTACTAAGTATAAGTAAATACCAACCCAATTAAGTAGTAGAACAAAAGTAATAACAACACCTGCGATGCAATGCATATGACAAATTGAATTTAGTTCCATAAATTAGTCATGTGAGGGTCGGAGCTGCTCATGACCGTGAGCACGGCTAGTATACCAGTTTTACACTCTATAGAGGTTGCGCATCTTTACCCACAAGTCATGTTACCCATCTGCCAAGAGACGGCCAATCTCATATACCTCTACCGAGGAGGCGAGGCAGGGTAACACTACGAGGCCTTTACAAAGTTCCACTAGCTTCAGAAAACCCGCTACAGTTTATAGGAAGCTCCAGTGCAGGGATCCCTCGCCTGACCGCCATCGCAGCAAAATCAACCGAAGGACCTCCCTACACTGACCACTCCCCTATTGCCCTTGCCCCTTTCGGGTAAGGTAGTCGTCCACTAGCTTTCCTAGTTAATCAGCCAAGGGCATCCCATACTACCCTTGTGGTAGCACTGTTTTCCCGGGTGGTCGCTCCATGTTCCCATTAACATAATGATCTTAACATGAACAGTAATAATAAATAGATAATAAAAGTGTAATCATGAATAGTGTATCTCCATACCCAAAACCACAATAAGAAATAGCAAGTACTACCCAAAAATATTCAGTGGCAAAACAAGGTATAAAGATAACCAAAACTGGGGTAACCTATTGGATCCCATCAAAATTAACTTATGCAGATCATTATGATTAATAAGAACATGACTGGGTAAAAAGAGGTGATCAAGGGCACAACTTGCCTAGGACTTGAGATTCCAGGTACCAACTTGCTCTTCTGATGACACGTGTTCTCACTGCTAAACGTAGCAATACAGATAAACATGGTATAGGCAAAATTAACATCACACCAAACATAAGAATAAACTGTATAATAACAATCTACGCGTCGCTACGAGATCGTGGGTTCGAGAATCACTAAACTCGAAGCTACGATTAAGAAGTTATGGTTTTCCGAAGATCCACGTGGTTAAGTATATAATAGACTAAGTGCAACATTCTAACCTATATTTCATGACAAAACAAAGTTACCAGATTATAATAAATATTATTGTGAGACAATGCAACTAGAATGGATCAAAACAGAGTTACGGATTTTAAGTTATGAATTTCTAAAGATTTTATGTGTTTTGTACAAGATTAAATATGATATAAATTTTATTGTGATATTCATGTCAAAAGAGTGGTTCTAAATGATAAAGAATCATATTACAAAATTTCAGGAATTGGAATGGGCTAAAAAAGGTTAAAATGAATTTTATATGAATTAAACTAGGTTTTGGAATTGTTTTTATACTAAATATCTATTTTCTGTATTTATTTACTTATTTTCTCTGTTTCGTGGACTGTGCGCATAATACAGACAAGTACGGGGGCTGAAGCATAAAAATACCTCACACACAAATTCAACCCACGGTGGACGGCGGGTTAATTCAACGAAACCCGAGGGGCTCTTTTAGAAAGTGACCGCGGCGAAGGGGTATGAGTGAATGGTAGTCGCGTGATCAGAGATGGACGCCCTGGATTAGATCAAATTACCCTGAACCGGTACGAACTACGAGTCCTCGGATTTTAATAATAGCTCCCACACCCATTCTGTCCGCTTGATCAAACTTCAATGCCTAGGATTGCCCCACGAACCGGTACGCCAGCAGTTCTAATCTGTGCCGTCATTCTGTCAATCAACGGCACTGGCAGCTTGCCCCAATACCGACGAAGCAACACTGCGGGACCGAACCCAATGCGGCGGCGCCGCCCCGTGCCGCAGCGGCGGAACCCACCGGAGACCCCCGATCCTGCAACACACAGCCCTAATTCCCTAATCGAGAGAAGCTACACGATCCTGGGTGCTCAGTGAACAAGATCCAGGACATACCGAAGGCAGATTTGGGTTCTGCAGCGACGCCCCTGCGCGATGCGTTTTCCTCCCCCGCGGCAAGGAAAAACTCCAATCGGTGATTCCAAAGTCCCCCCCCGCCAGCGAGCACACAACTCCCACGACACTCCACCGACAGAGCGCGAGTTCCGCGAGCAGGTGGCTTACAGATGAGACCCTCGCGAGCACACCCCTCCGTTCATGGCAATACCCCTAGTCGCTTGCTTTTATACCCACGACCAGCATGCGATTTTCGGCCACAGACTCCCAACGACTTGCGCGAGTCATGCGGTACCCAACCCGCGACTTCCGCGCGTTAGGTAGGGAGGGAATCCCGGGTTCCGTTGAAGTGCCCCAGGCGACGACGAGGGAATCACGCAGCTCTGTTATGGCCCTGAGTCCGGTACAAGGGAGGGGGACATAGCTAACAGATGAGCCCCACACACCAGTGTAACCAAGGCGCGCGCAGTATAGGGAAGGGGAGTTGGGCCGCGATGCGAGTTTGGCCCACAGCGCGCCGAGGACAGTTGGGCTGGGACACCACAAATGTGCCCAAACACAGATCGACCCATTTTCTTTTTTTCCCTCTTTTTTCAGTTCTTTTCTATATAAATTCCTATTTTGAATTCAAGTCTAGATTGAGGTTCAAATCTTTAATATGCACAAACAAAGATCCAACATGATGCAAGTTTATTATCTCTAAGTAGAAAAAGAAAATAATGTTTTTAAATATGAAATACACTCTCACATGATTCCATTTATGAAACAGAGAATAGTTCACATCTCATGATTTTTTAGGGAATTATAATTTATATTGTAGATTATATATTAAGAAATAGTTTAATCATAATTCTTATATATTCACTCCAAGGGTAATTTAGTTTATTTAGGTATCTTTTATTTTAGTCAAAAAATTATGTTAATTTTGGGAGTAGCAACTTTGAAATTATGAATATTCTCAAGGAAAGGTGTTTTGATTTAAAACCCTTGGAGAATTTTCATCATTTTCATAGGATTGAACTTTATGGTGTTACAACTATTTTGGGAAAATGAGAGTAAGCTTATTCGCTTTTGCTGGCGAGGAAGTGGTTCCGAAGTCGAAGGAGGATGAAGTTGTTGTTTTTAAAAGCTACTTTAGGGCAGGGCTTCAGTTCCTCTATATGATATAATAGGAGAGGTTTTGAAGAGGTTTGAAATATATCTTCATCAGCTGACACCAAATGCCATTGTCAGGTTGAGTGTTTATATATGGGCTCTCCGAAGCCAGGGCATAAGTGCCAATGCCGAAGGTTTCTGCCGAGGGCGGATGGCCTTCACAAAAAACTTTGGATGCTATAACTTTGTGTACCCAAAAGACACCAAAGCCTCGGTAATCGGCTACCGCACAAAGTGGCCGACTGGGTGGACAAATGAATGGTTCTATGTAAAAGCTGATGATAAGAAAAGGGAAAAGCTCATGACTATGGTTATGAGTCCGCTGAGGTTAAGCTTCGAAATGACAAGGCCATTATGCAATATGCCAGCTTGGCTCCCCATGCCAAGTGGTCGAAGTCCAATTTAGAGTTGTAGCTGCTGAGATTAGCACTAGAGACCTAGTGCAGGGAATACTGACAAATAGGACCTTTCCAACCTCTAGCGGCTGGGGGATGCCGAAGAAGAAGGAAGGGGGGAAAGAAATATGAGCTTGTTCGACTCCCCTATCGCTTCAAATTTGAGAAGGCAATTCAAGAAACCGTGTATTGAATGGCTTCAAATGATTGAAACTATGTGTAATGAGATCTTGGAAATTACATGAAGAAAGAGGATCAATTTGATGATTGCTGCCTTCAGCACCTGGCCAAAACGAAGGCTAAATCAGGTAATGGATGTCCTGAAACTTCGAGTATCCGGATTATAAGAGACTTGATGAAGGGGCCGGGGAGCAAAAAGAAAAAGGGTTGTCAGCATTTTGAGCAGGCAAGCTACCCGGTCCGTGAAGGCGGACGAAAAGGCTCTGAAGAAAGTCAAAGCAGCACCAGAGCCAAAGGCACCAGCCCCTAAGAAAAGGAAACTTGATGAGATACCTTCTGCCGAAACGAAGGTAGATGAAGCGCCGGAGAAAACCTTGAGTCCTTCGTCGCCTTCTGCTGCCGAGGTGTCAGAAATTTTGAAGGTAATGACTGAATCCCCACCATTCAAGTTGATAAGTCCTCTAAGATCGGAACTGATCAACCTTCTATAGAAGAAGGAAATGCCTTCTGTAACACCCCAGGTGTTTATCTTCCGCAAATAGCAATTATGGATTTAAGCGCGGGATATCAGTAAATAAAGTGGACACTAAATTTTAATCATCTCGCAAAAGTTCGAGTTTGGTGTCGTATTCATTTCCATAATCTAAGCAATTAAAAAGGGGTTCTGAGAAACTTTTGGATTATCGAATCTTCGTTTGCTGGCGAATTTTGAACTGTTCGGATCACGCGCGTAAGTGAATGCGGAAAATCAGAAAACTTCTGATTTTATGTAAAATTTGGAGCCCCACGTTGTCCGAAAAGAATAATGCGCCAGCACATTAATTAAATTGTTTCTCTCAGCATGTGATCCTTGGCGGTTTAAAGCGAATGATCGACAACTGGTGAGACTCATAAAATTAGACTGGATTAAATACGGTCTAAATCCCCGATGCCATGGAATCGGTCCATTTACATCCTACCTGAACTCTAACTCTTGAAATCGAATCCGGTTCAGTCCGTTTACGTTTTTGCCCAGAATAGTCACGGAAATTATCCAAACGAGGTTTAGCCAGAACCATCTAAACTGTTACTCCTCTGATTTCTCCATTTTGTGATTCGGAAAATAAAGTGTGTAGTCGTTTGCCATATAGCGCGTCGACCCTTTAGTTATCGCTGAAATCCTAATTCCAAAATATCTATGATTCTCTGTTAAAAAAGAGAAAGAAGAAATAAAAAAAGAGGGGGGGAATATCCCATCGTCCTGATCCCCCGCCGCCCCCTGTTCTGATTTTTTTGATGGCCTTATCTTCTACGCGCGTGTCTTGCCTCCATCTTCAAGCCACCGCCCAGACGAGCTCTTCTCTATCCCCGCCCCATCTTCCTCTAGCGCCGTGCCCTGCTCCCTGGCGCCGCTCCTCTTTCCCTCCCATTTCCCAGCGCGTCGGGGTCTCCCAAGATCGCCATGGCTGCTGGACGAGTCTCTCCCGTCCTCTGTTCATCCTCTTCGAGCTTAGTTCCTGCTGCGCCTGCGCGCTCCTTGCTCCCATAGTGTGTTCCTGCGCTGGGCTAGATTTCCCTGCTGAGCTCGGTCCCATGGTCGGCGCTCCTTCAAGCTCGGTTCCCCTAGCCGCCATGCGCCCTGGTGTAATACCCAAATATTAGGAGAAATAGATTGTACAAGAATTGGGAGAATATAAAAGGGTTTATTTGACAACTTTTGTTGTATTTCTCATTTTACATATTCAAAACATGGGGTAACCTTGACTACCAACAATTATACTAAATAAAGAAAATGCTGCATCATGTTGGAGTTTATTTGCTTGTGCATTTAATAATAATAATAGTGATAATAGTAATAAAAATAGAATAATGTTGAAATTTGGATTAACACCTAATGGAAATTAGGATTTAAATCAAATGAAAATGACATAGAAATAAAAGAGAGGAAAGGGAAATAATATACAACATGGAGAAGAATTTATATATAAATAGGGATATCATTTCCTCTTGGTAGCTTGAGTTAGACATTTCATCTAAGTGAAAGATTCACAATAAAATTTGAATTCAAATTTTGAAAATTAAAAATAAAAAAAGAAATCAGGGAGGAAAAGAAAAAGGAAAAATTCGTGCGTGGGCTCAATTCAACGCATTCGGCCCACTCCGCTTTCCCTTTCTCTCCACGCCTGGGCCAAATTCCTTTATATTGGCCCATTACCTCGTGCTCACACGCCGCGCCACTGACTCGTGGGGCCATGACGTCAGTCTTATCCCCTCCGTTCTGTTGCGTCTTCTTCGCGGAACCTAGCTCAACCCGCGCGCGTTGAGTTTGGCTGAGGGATCCCTCGTCTCGGCTGATTGGCTCAACCCACCTCCACCGATTGCCGAGATCCGCGCGTAGGCACCTAGTTCCTAGACCGTAAATAGCCGGGCCCACTGTCAGCTTCTGTTTCTAGCTCCGCCTTCCACCATGGAACTCGGCAGATGAAAACCGCTCCGCCGCGAAACTCGCGGGTGTGGGCTGACCCGGTCGTCCTCCTGGACTAGGTACATATGGGGTCCTTGCACACCTTTATTTCCCTTTCCCCCCTTATTCCGCAGTCTCTCGCCTGTCGCCATTGCGCAGCCACGTACCGTGCGGGGGACATCACCGCCACCGCAGATACCCAGCTAAAGTGCGATTCTGGCTCCAGCGTGACCATCCGGGGCATGTTCGGGTCGCTTTGACGACGTGCTTGGTAGTAATCGAGGAGGGGCTCGCTGAAGTCATGGTAATTCCTCCCCGGAACCCGTCGTCCGCGCGCACCGTGTAGTCGACCAAATCAGACGCTCGCATAATTGGTATGTAACCTCGAACTAAGCTCGTTACCCACTTCTCGTTGCGTAGTACCCATTGCGGTGAGGGATCGTGCGCCGAGGGCGAGGATTGTGCACTCGCCGGTGATGGCGCGACGTTGGAGTGAGCGGCGTCGCCGCGTCTGTACGCGGATGAGGAAGCATGCGCCCAGTCGTTGGATCGAAAGGGTGCGGTCAGGATTAGATCAAAGGGTACCGATTCTCTAGATTAGGTCGGGTTCGTCGATATGAGGATCAATGGTTAGATCAGTGTCGGGCGTGATTGTTTGCCGTACGTCGATATCGGATCTGACGACCGGAGATCCACCGTACCCCTTCGGCAGGTATGCTTTGCGTAAGAGACCCTGCATTTATCAGAAAATAACCCACCGTCCATATTTATTGTGCTCTATGTCTGGGGGATTCTTATCTCGAGGCCCCTGGCTTTTGTTTAAATCTTGTGCGTAGTCCATATTAAATTATAAACAGAGAAATACATTTAGAAAAAGATTATAATACAAAATTAATTCCAATAACTTGTTTAATTCATAGAAAATTCATATGATGTCCAAATTAATCCATTTCAATTGCTATAATTTTGTAATATTATTGTTTATCATTTAGTACCACTGATTGACATGAAAGCCAATTTAAAATTTATTTCCTAATTAATCTTATATCAAATACATAAAACCTTAGGAAATTCATAACTCCTCCGTTTTAACTCCAATTTGATCCGTTCAAGTTGTGTTAGTCTCGTACGAATGTTTACTATGCAATAACAACAATTATTATACCATGTCTTATTCTTTTATAATTAGGTCTTTATTTAACTGATGTTGGTTAGTCTCATTAAACTACTTATCATCTACTAGAATATAATCTATGGTCAATTATATCTTATATTAAAGTTGAGATAATTATTTATAGAATAACCTCTCATATGATTTATACTAACCAATTTATAATATAGTTTAATATTTAAATCACGTAGAGCTTTTATAAATCATAACTCCTTAATCGTAACTCTGATCTTAGTGGTTCTCGTTCCCACGATCTCATAGCAACGTGTAGATCATTATTGTTCAGTTTGTACTTATGTTTGGTGTGATGTTAATTTTGTCTATACCATGTCTGCTTGTATTGCTACGACTAGCAGTGCGGTCACGAGGATCTGAAGATCATCCTGGTAACTGGAATCTCAAGTGCTAGGCAAGTTGTGCCCTTGATCCACTTTTATTACCCAATAATATTCTTTATTATCACTATTCATGCATAGGTTTAATTTTGATGGGCCCAATAGGTCACCCTAGTCTGTTTATCATTTTTACCTTGATTACCCCTGAATCATTGGGTAGTTTTTGCTATTGCTCTATATGGTTTGGGATTAATATTTCATTATATCCATGTTCCAATTATTCTGTTATTATGTTCATGTCAAGATCATTATATTTTTAATTGGAACATGGAGCTTAACTTGAGAAACACGTGCCACCACAAGGGTGGAATGGGACGTCCTTGGCTAACTAATTAGGAAAGCTAGTGGAAGACTACCTTATCCGAAAGGGGCAAGGGTAGTAGGGGAGTTGCAAGCAAGGAGCTTCTCGGGTTGATTTTGTTGCGATGACGGTTCAGACGGGGGATTCTTGCAAGTGCTCTTCCCATAACTGTAGCGGATTTTCGGAAGCTAGTGGAACTTTGTAAAGGCCTCGTAGTGAATCCCTAGCCATTCACCTCGGTAGTGTCTAAGGGCCCTTGCAAAACCCTAGCAACATGGGATACACAACTTGTGGGTACATGGTACCAACCTCTCGGTCAGCTGCTTGCGTGTGCTGCGCGACATCGAGTCTGTGGACACGCGCGTAATGGACGCGATGAAGTCGCTGCGTGTGTTTGTGTCCAAGCCCGCCCGGTCGCGACCTCGCTTTGCTCCTCGCATCACTGCTCACCGAGTCCTTACCCATCGTCGCGTCGTTCATCGTCGAGCCTCGCTGCCCATTGCGGAGTTCGATGCTGTCAGCCTCCGCACCCGTTCTAGGCCGTCGTTGCGAGTTCGCCTCTGTCTTGTGGTGGTGTTTGCAATGCCGTCGAGTCCCGATGTCAATCTGGTTTGCCGTCATTTTGAAGCTCTGAACGGATTCGGCCATGTCCAGCACTATCCATGTCGTTATCGTTCACCTTCGCGCTGTGTGCGACAGCATCGTCGTTTCCCTTCATGTGCTCATCCTTCATCTCTGCCTCGCCATTGGCGCGTGTCGTTGTCTTTAATCTCAGTAGCTCTTTCGATACGCGCCTCGCCGTGCCTCGCCTCCTCGTGGTCATCCCCATCTGGGTCATGGGGGTGGAAGATCTCAACACTGCTTCATATGTCTGTTTTAGATGCTGTTTGTGGGGTAGAGAGTTGTTGTGGTGGATGGTTTTCGCCTTCTCATTGTGTTTGTAATCATCGTCGATCGTCGTTGGTTTGAGAGAAATCACCAGAAGTTGTGGAGAAGGAAGCGAAGCCGCACAACACCCGTCTGATGTCGACGACAAGCCCGAGCCAGGATTTATCAGCATTCTTACGAGTATGAGTCATGTTTGATGCTGGTGAGCTGATTTATAATTTTTGTAAGTCTATTTTGATGATTGGATTAGCTAGTCTTATTAGTCGTAATAATTCTCGTGTTTAGCAGGCGCGTCGTGTTTTGTGTTAGATTTTTGCTAAATACCTCAGCACCTCCAGTAACGTAATCGTGTGAAATAACCGCGTATTATGGTATAACTTAGGTCTAAAATGCAGGATTTATGAAGAATGTCTTAGAGAACGTATAAGTTAAGTATGCATAAATTGGTTCGTCATTTGCGACGAATGGTCAAGTTAGTAAGGTAAAGGGTAGTGTAAGTGTTTCTATCGTCTAGCCGGTAAACGTTATTGATGCTTATATATATCATGATTTCTGTATGATTGATTTGCATTGATATCGTGTTTAGCCGATATGAGGTGTATAATAGTTAGAGTAATAATTCTACGTCATTTAAAATGCTACTGTCGGTTATTTTAAGTCATAGGTATATAGGGTTTATTGTGAAATTTGTAATGCCTTGCGATTAAATATTTAATCCTCTTTAGTATAGCAATAATTAGTTATGTGCTATTCCTTGGTATTCATACATGTGCATAATGCATTTCATTTAGGTATGATAATTAATCACGTGATGCGGAAGACAACCCAAGTCGACCCCAGAATAATGCAGAGATTGGACATCTCCGCAAAATGACGTCGTCAGTCGGACGAACCTGAAGAATGGATAATCTGATGAATGCCAAGGCTAAGGATGGACGTCAAGTGATCGTCGGCTAACAACACTAACGTAGTGTTTTATTCCAGGCAAGCCCCGGTGCATTTACCTTTTCCTTGTGATTTTAAACTCTTTATCACTTGAATGATGCATTAGGTGATAGGAGTTGGGTGCTAAACCAATTGATGCATTTCCTTCCTTGGAACTGTTTACCCTTCCTTGATACCTGTTTTGTTA
The DNA here is from genome assembly GCF_902167145.1 of Zea mays. Taxonomy (NCBI): domain Eukaryota; kingdom Viridiplantae; phylum Streptophyta; class Magnoliopsida; order Poales; family Poaceae; genus Zea; species Zea mays. The sequence goes on along the minus strand of NW_023366954.1, from coordinate 53,541 downwards.
AAAAGTTTTCTGATGCTTAGTTTTGCTTTGGAAAATAATTTTTTTTGGTTTTTAACAAAAGATGATGCTCCAAATGGAATGGGATGTTTTCAAAATAAAACTAGATGGTGGATCCATCATGACCATGATGGGTTCAAACATCTGAAAAGATGTACCTCTGCCAGGTACCAAACTTTGGGATTTTAAATGATAAAGCTGAGACCGGGCGGGTGACTTGCACGAGAAGGAAGTCTCGGTGTAGTGTCTCCGTCTGAGTCGATTAAGGACCGTGTCGATGTAGGCCTGATGATCGAGGACCTTTTAACTGGCCACATGCCTTGTCATGGGTAAGCTTTGCCTCGGGCAAACCAATACCAGAAAGGCCAACACACAATGGGAGTGGAGAGATGGCGAGAGTAGCGTGTACCCTCCGTGGCAAGAGGTTGTACGGTGGTGTATCTATGCTCTCGGTTGGCGTGAACACAATCTGGTCTTGAGAAACCCGGTGGCAAGTTGACATATGCAAGGGTTAAGTGATACATATGTCGTGTGGTTGGAGATCCCCAGCTGGGTATTAATCGATTTGGATCGCCGTTACTTTTCGGACATGAAGACTTGGTCACTGACTTACACGTGGCAATCCAGTGAACTGATGGGATGATAAAAGACGGCTAGTATAGGCCAAGTGCTTGAACTAGGATAGAAAGAACTCTAGATGCAGGTAACTTTACTTAACCTGACAAGTAAAAATGGATTTTAAGGATCCACTCATAGTAAGCTTTTCTGCAAACAGAGTCTTTGATTCTTGATAAGCTTTACTTGATTCCTAATCAGCCAGCATATCCTTGAGAGTCTTTTTCCTTAGATGGGTAAGACTTGCGAAAGTATACTTCGTACTCAGGGTTTTCGAACCCATGTTGTTGCAAGTACTAGAATTGTGTTGTTGTAGATGGTGTTAAGCGCCGGTGGGCACGGCCTTCTTATCAGTATAAGTAACTCTTCTATACTTGTTATTGAGGATGGTCACTTAAGCTAGCATATATTTCAAACTTACAAATAATTTATACATTTCAAAGTTTATTTCTTTGAATCACTTTGTAACCACTCTGATAAACATAATGTAAACTTGATGTAACTTGTAGAATTTGGTAATAAGATTTCTGCTGCAAAATGTAGGTGTGTGATTTGTGTTTACTTAATCTTGCGATCCTTGTTGTAAGTGGTTTATCCGGTGTCCTTGGGGCACTCGGACGGATCCTGTAAGTTATCTGGAGCACATTCATAGCCGGCTGAGGTCTTTGAGACAAGGGCAGGTGCATGTGGGCCCAATAACTGGGGAGGTTCTGCCCCAGCTGGTATCGGAGCAAGATTAGGTATAATACGGTCTCATACGTATTTTCAAAACAAAGTTTTGGTTTTTAGAAAACCTATTTTCAACTAAACACATTGTTTGTCTTTGAAAAACATATTTGAAAAACTATAATGCTAGCGACATCCTCTGTTAAGCCCTAAAACTAAGGACTATCAGGTGGCTTAGTTCAAAACACTAACCCACAACCGGGGGAATAATGCATACATGTGTAATGTTGTTTTTGAGGCCATTCAGTTTTGAATGGATCGACGCTCAAGGTAAGGTGAGATGTGAGAGCATGACTGTAACACCCCTGGTGTTTATATTCCACTCGACAACGAGTATGGATTTAAGCATGTAATATCAGTGGATAAAACAGATGCTAAATTTTAATCATCTTCGCCTATCGCGATTTTAATATCGCATTTGTTTCTGTCTATTTAGACTCTTCCTAAGTCTTCGCGAAATTCGGAACGTAATTGTTCCAAAAATTTGTGAGTCCTGTGCCTAATTAAAATCTATCGAGTTTGGTGTCATTTTCATTTCGATAATCTAAACAACTAAAAAGGGTTCATGAAGCTTTTGGATTATCGAATCTTCGTCACTGACGAATTTTTGAACTGTTCGAATCACGCGCGTAAGTGAATACGAAAATCAGAAGACTTCTGATTTTATGAACAATTTGGAGCTTGCGCTGTCCGAACAGAACAATGCGCCAGCTGATAAGTGAATCGTTCCACTCAGCATGTGATCGTTGGCGTCAGATCAAATGATCGATCACTAGTGAGGAATCATAAAAATTAGACGAAAACTAAATAATAGTCTCTCCGTCTTAATCTGTTTCGTCTGTCGCGAGTTCGACATCGTTTGTATTTATCTGGGCTCTTCCTAATTTTTCGTGATGTTCGGAACATAGTTGTTCCGAAAATCGGTGCGTCCGGTGATTATTTAAAATTCATCGCTCGCGTGAATACGAATTCGGAAGGTCGACCTACTCTTACAATTTTTATCACGGGAAAATTAATTTGAGCTCGATGACAAAAATATTTGGGGAAAAATAATCTGAATCGCGCGTTGTCCGAGAAAAATCATGCGCGAGGTTATGATTCAATTTATTTTCAGCACACTCTATAAGATACAAAAAATCAACTGTGTTTAGATGGTGGATATATATTTATCCGAGATCGACTAAACTAGTGTTGTCTCAAATAATGTATCCGATATCCAGTCTGTTTACATGTTGCCCAAAAATGGTCACAAAACTATCTAAACGAAATTTAGTCAAATCGTAAACCTCGGATTCTCCGTTTCGTGATTCGGAAAATAGAGTGTGTAGCCGTTTGCCGTATAGTGTGTCGACCCTTTGTTTATCGCTAAAAATCTTAATTCTCAAATATCTGCGAATTTCTAAAAAAAGAAAAGAAAAACCAAAAAAAGAAAATATCCTCGCGCCACGCCGCTTTGGCTCTGGGATAAAAATCCTGTCGCCCAGCCTCTGTCTTCTCCTCGCCGCGTTGCCAGGCCTTCTTCTCTCCCTCCCTCCTCTGCTGGTGCGCGCCCCATCGCCTTGAGCTCCAACGTCGCACGCCCTGTTTCTCTCTCCCCTGCGCACAGCTCGCCGAGCTCTCCCTCTCCCCGGTTCCGCGCGAGCTCGCCCCTGGCGCGCTCCGCTTGTCCATGGCGCTCGGACCGCGGCGCCCCTGCTCGGTCTTCTTCCTGGCGCCCGGCCTGATCTCCCAGCGTCGCGCCCAGCTCTTCTCCCTTTTCCCATGGCGGCTCTCTTCCCTAGCTTTGACCTCCCTCCCTGGTTCCCCGCAAGCCCCAGCCCATGGTCGCGGTTCCCTAGCGTCCGCGCGCTGTGAAGCTCCCTATGGCGCGCCTGCTCCATGGAGTCTCCTCGCCGCGCGCCCAGCCGCTCCCCTCCTCTCTCTCCCTCAGCTCTTCTGCGCGCCCCTATTTTATCTCTCCCCGCGCGCAGCTCGGCTCCCTGACGCATGACCTCCCGGCCGTGCAGCTTGTCCGCGTCATTGACCGCGGTGCTCCAGCTCGCCGTGACCCCCCTCGCCGTGGGGCTTCCCCCGCCGTCCCAGCTCCGAGCTCCCTTGCCGTGGCCGTCGCATCCCTGCGCCCAGCCTGCTCGTCGTGGACACGGGCCGCTGCCCATGCCGAGCTCCCTTGCGCGCGCTCTGCTCCCTGCGCGCCTGACTCCAGCTCGGCCATGTCGTTTGCGTATACCTCGACAAGCTCCCTCACCGTGCACGGTGCACCTCGCCTGCGACATGACCTACATGCTCACCACCTCGTCGGCTTGGTTCCGTTTGTTGTCCCGGTGATCCCGATAGGTCGTTTTACCCTGCCTTGGGTTCCCGGCGCCGATTATCATGGCCACACCCATGTCCCTATTTTGGTCATGCTCCCGCACCTACAAGTTTGTCGTGTCAGCTTTCTTCTCGACCCTACCGTGGACTTGTTTGCGACGGTCACCGCCTTTGACTTCCACAACATCATCATCAGCCATGCTCGAACCTCGCCATTGAACTTCACCGACATGCTATTCTGCACAATACAGGCTCGTGTCATCGTCATTTTTGCTGAAGTTTACAGACGTCACTCGCCTCGACAGCAACCACGTCCACGACTCCGCCATTCCAATAATTTCGTCACGCCACCCTTCAAGTTCGTGTCCTCATCCGCAGGATCAACGTCGACCTCACGGATTCGGGTCGAGTTTAGTTATGGTGAGTTAATTCGTTATTCCTGTCAATTAGATAGATGGTTGGATTAAATAGACACATCTAATGCGATGATTCTCTTGTCTATTATTTGAAGTGGAGGTTAAAGTTGAATTTTAGGTTTATGTGATCAGTGTAGTACTCAAGTTGTATACCAAGTGTAATAAGAGAATTCCTCGTTTTGTGTGTTTCATTTGCATCATAAAAAGAGCACCTATGTAATTGAGAGTGTCTAAATAAAACAATTATGCTAAAATAAAGAAAAAAGTGCATTTGTTGGAGTTTTATGTGTTGTGCATTAATAAAACCATGAGGATAAAATAATAAGGTAATAATTATTTGAAGTTTGATTAAACCCTAAGTTTGAAATTAGAGTTTTGAAAATAAGGAAAAGAGAAGAGATATGAAAAATAAATAAAATGTATACACAAATATCTTCAGGCTTACTATTTTTAGATGCAAAAATAGAGTTTATGAAAGAGGATCCACAAAAGTTTGAACTAAGTCAAATTTGGTTTGAAAATGAAGAAAGAAAACAGAAAAATAAAAAGAAAAAGGAGAAAACCTTACCTGGGCCGGCAGACTCCAATTCGGCCCACCCAGGGAAGCCTCACCGCGCAGCCCAAGCTATCCTTGGCGCCGACACCCCTACCCCACCTGTCAGTCCCCCTTGCGCCGCGCCTCGCCCAGCCTTCTCCGCTCGCGCGTCCTTGGTCACTGCTCCGCGGGGCCCCTCTGCCAGTAACGGTAGTGCGATGGCGCGCTGACCGTGTATGATTGACAAGCCGGGCCCACTCCTCATCCACACGCCGCATGGTGTCGCTTACACGTGGGACCGACGCGCCGGGTCGTGTGCTAACAGCTTCGCCGAGCTCCGCGCGGGCGCGTGCAACCACCCGCGCGACAATGGCGGGCCACAACCTCTTCTCCTCTGCCCGACTTGGACTCCAGAGGATTAAAGGGGTTCTCGTGACCACCACCTCTTCCCTACTCGCCTCGCCGTAGTGACCAGAGCACGTGTAACACAAAATCGTGGGTGAGAGAAGAGGGCTCGCGGCCGTGCTCGATTCGCCACGGTTTACCGGATCCTGCTGTCGATTGGAAGCGGGAGGTGGTCAGGGAAGATCGCACGATCGTGGGTGTGGCGTCTTCTTCCGCGAAGGGGCGTCGATTGCTCGTCAATTGCTTTACCGTGGCGGAAAATCCCCGCCGGACCGCCAAGCTTCGTGGACGGGCATCACCTTACCTCGGCTGGCCACTGGTGAGTCGCCATCGTATCCATCATCCCTTCCTTTAGGCTATGCGCTATCGAATTGAAGTATGGTGTAGTTTTACCCCCTGGGTCCGCTATCCGGCCATGGCGCCGCCGCTGTGCGCCGCGTACCGAGTCGGACACTCGGAGTCGGCTAAAATTGATTGGGGGATCGAGTTTAGGGAGGCGTCTACTTTGCGTGGCGCGATTTAATTGCTGTTTGGTGCTCGGGCCGGCCGGATTCGAAATCCCGGCGGGCTCTCCGCGTGCGAGGAGCACCGTCGTGCCTTGGCTCGAGGAAGGGGACGCTGCGTCGACCGTTGATCGCATATCTAACGGCCATGGTTAGATGTAGGGGCGAGTGGAGGGAACCGTAGATCTCCCAGTGAACGGCTCTGATTAGAAGAGAGATACCCCTTCGTCACGTAGCTCGGGTACCGTCGATCTCAGATCTAATGGATGGGGTTAGATTTAGCATAATTAAATCGCGACCGTTGAACGCAGATCCGACGGTGTAGATTATGTACCGTTTCGGCCGTGTGTGGATCTAATCTGGGCCGCACACTGGTGATCCAACGGCCCACATCTAAGGATACCCCTTCGCGGGGCAGTTTTTCTAAAGAGCCCCCGCAGAATTATGAAATAGAACCCGCCGTCCACCTATCACTGTACACTGAGTCTAGGATTTTATTCGCGCAGACCCCTGTGCTTTCTGGAAATTGGGGCCCAGTCCTGGGAATATTAAAAACAGAGAAATTAATATTAAAATTCATTTTTAATACAAAAACAAATCTAGAAACTTGTAAAATGCATAGAAAATTCATTTTAACTTCAAATTGAACCATTTCCAATTTCTGCAATTTTGTACAATTATTCTCTACCATTTAGTGTCTCTGTTTTGGCATAAAAACAGTAAGAACATTAATTTAACATTTAATCCTACTATAATCACCTTAAATCTTAGGAAATTCATAACTTGAATTCTATAACTCCGAATTCAGTGATTCCAGTTCCTATGGTTTCATTTTAATGTGTAGATTTTTACTGTATATTTCATTCATCTGTTTGGTGTGATGTTGATTTTGGCTATACTATGTATGTATTGTGTTGATGCGAGTAGACGAGCAACCCACTGTGGAACCTGAGCTTCAACAAGTAGAGATAGCTGAGCAGGAGCTCGTTGAAGGCAAGTTGTGCCCTTGATCACTTCTTTTACCTATTCATGTTCTTATTATTCATAATGATCTGCATAGGTTAATTTTGATGGGACCCAATATGATACCCTAGATTTTGACTATCTTTATACCTTGTTTCACCACTCGTTTTACTACTAAATTTTTGGGTAGTACATGCTATTGCTTTATGTGGATTTGGGTATAAAGATATTTATGACTCATGACTACACTTTCTATTATCTGTTCATTATTTTATGTTCATGATAAGATCATTATGTTAATGGGAACATGGAGAACCACCCGGGAAAACAGTGCCACCACAAGGGTTTAATGGGACGCCCTTGGCTGATTAACTAGGAAAGCTAGTGGAAGACTACCTTACCCGAAAGGGGCAAGGGCAGTAGGGGAGAGGTCAGTGCGGGGAGGTCCCTGGTTGATTTTGCTGCGATGGCGGTCAGCCAGGAACCCTGTACTGGATCTTCCCATAAACTGTAGCGGGTTTTCGGAAGCTAGTGGAACTTTGTAAAGGCCTCGTAGTGGATCCCTAGCCATTCACCTTGGTAGTGTCTAAGGGCCTAGCTAACCCTGGCGACATGGGAAACACGACTTGTGGGTAAAGGGTACAACCTCTGCAGAGTGTAAAACTGGTATACTAGCCGTGCTCACGGTCAAGAGCGGCTCGGACCCTCACATGATTAATTATGGAACTTAAATTCAATTTGACATTTGCATCGCATTTGGGATTATTTTACTATTATTGTTCTTTATTATTATTAAGGTTTGGTATTTACTTACACTTAGTAATTGCTAATAAATTTTGACCAACTTATAAAAGCAATGCTCAGCCTCAGCCTTTATTCCATTGATTAGCCTTACACTACATGAACTCCCACCTTTGGTGAGTTCATGCCACATTATTCCCCACGACTTGTTGAGCTATGAACGTATGTGAGCTCACTCTTGCTGTCTCACACCCCCCCCCACAGGAGAAGAGCAGGTGGTTCAGGAGGAGCTGCCTAACGCTGAGGAGTTCGATCTGATCTAGGAGGCGTTTCTCAGTCGACATTGGCGCCAACGATCCTTAGTTCGTTTCATGTTTATTACTTTTATTTTGTAATAAGTCTTCCGCTATGTAATAAATACTCTGATGATTTATGACATTTATCTCTATACACTCTGTTATTATATATGTTGTCTTCTTGGCGCATGTATGAGATGCACCCGGCTTTGTCCTTTAAAACCGGTGGTTACAGAAGTGGTATCAGAGGAAATGTTGACTGTAGGACGAAACCTAGATAGAAATGGACAAAACCCTTACTTACTTATCTTATTCTGATTCATTCTATACTTACCTTACTCTGATTCTTTCTATACTCATCTTGATCCTATCTCACCTTCTACTGTTCTACTCTGATCATTCTTACCTTTTCTACTCTGAGACAAGATGGATTTCAAACCTTGGAATCCCTACCCCTATGACATTCTTAAGAGTTAGGGAACCCGAAACAAAAGTTAAAACTATTTTCTTAAAAAAATGTTGGTTGATTGTGCTGATGCTAAATGTCTGATTTGCTTCTTTGATTGATTGAATTATTATAGATGGACATCTTAGCATGTACCAACATAAGGTATTGAATTAGCTATAGTAGGTGAAATCTTAATCTGCTTAGCTAATAAATCCCCCAAAGTAACACGATTGTAATTACTGCCTTGTCTACTGCTCTTTCTTACCATATGTATCTAACTCAGATGGTCAATACCAGGAGGGGTGGTGGAATTGATTTGCCTCCTAACCGACACACTCGAAGAATTTATAGACAACCTCAGCCGCAGCCTGCAGAGATGAATCCTCCTAATCCTCCACCAGGCGGAGTTGATCCACTGGTTGCTGCTCAGATGGCGGTGATGCAGCAAATGGCGGACACTATGGCTGATATGCGTGCCCAGATGCAGCAAGAACGCCAGGAAATGCGTCAGGAAAGAGAAGATATACGCCAGGAGTTGCGCCAGGAGAGAGATGAGATACGCCAAGAAAGGAGGGCACAACAACAGCAGCTGCAACAACAACTTCAACAACAGCAGCAACAGCAGCAAGTGCCATTGCCTCCACCACCACCACCAGTTCCACCCCGAGACAAGCATAGAGAGTTTATGAGTCATAAGCCACCTACATTCGCTAGCTCACCTGATCCACTGGACGCGGATGATTGGCTGAAGTCAATTGAGAAGATGCTGAATATTGCACAATGCACTGATCGGGAGAAGGTCTTATATGCTTCTGGACGTCTGACTGGTCCTGCTGCTGACTGGTGGGATTCTTATACTGCTGCCCATGATGCTGCGGATACTATTACCTGGGCAGAGTTCAGTACGCAGTTCAGGAACTACCATATTCCAGCTGGGATGATAAAGATCAAGAAGAAAGAATTTCTGTCGCTGAAGCAAGGAAGTATGTCAGTCAGCGAGTACAGAGATAAATTTATTCAGCTGTCGAGATATGCTCCAGAGGAAGTTGCTGAGGATGAGAAAAAGCAGGAGCATTTTATTGAAGGACTTAATGGACCGCTGCAGTATGCTCTAGTGGCACACACTTTTCCATCATTTCAGAGACTGTTGGATAAGGCTCTTGCTATTGAACACAAGCGTGTTCAACTGGGCGATTTGAAGAGGAAGGCTATCTCACAGGGACAGGGTAGCAGCGGTGTTCGTCCTCGCTACAGTTCACCACAGGGTACACCGACTCGACCCGGAGGACCACGCCCAGTTCAGCAATCACCACTGAGGACTCCACCTCCTCGACAGGCTACTCCCACGGGCACCCCGACAAAGTTTGCAGGACAGAGTCCGGGCACTCAATGTTTCAAGTGTGGGAAGATTGGTCATTATGCAAATGTCTGCCCACAGAGGATTGCTACTACTCCAGCTCAGAACAAGCAACAGACCCCTAGCAAGGGATATTCTATAGCCAGGGTGAATCAAGTCAGCGTTGATGATACTCCTGATGGTGGGGACCTCGTAATTGGTATGTTTTATGTTAATACAATTCCTGCAACCATATTATTTGATTCTGGTGCTACACATTCATTCATGTCTGCTCGATATGCCAACACAAATGAAATACCACTACTAAATATGAGAAAACCCCTGATAGTAATTACACCTAAAGGGCCTGTTGAGGCGAATCAAATGACACGTAGATTGACATTAACCATTATGGGTAGAGAATTTGGAGCTACTGCTATAATATTAGAGTCAAGCAGTATAGATCTGATCCTTGGTATGTCATGGCTAAGAAAGGCAAAGGCCGTTATAGCATGTGGTAGAGGTACCGTAGAGCTCACTACCACTAAAGGAGAAAAGATTTCAAGTTAATATTGCAGTAACCTCCTCATCCATGCGTGCAATGTTCTTTATGCCTGAGGAGTTTGTTGGTGACAACATCCGGGTGGTCAGAGATTTTCCGGATGTCTTTCCAGAGGAGTTACCAGGGATGCCACCTGATAGAGAAGTTGAGTTTGTTATTGATCTCTTACCTGGAACCGCCCCTATTTCTAAACGGCCATATAGAATGTCCGTAGAGGAGTTGAAGGAACTGAAGAAGCAGTTGACGGAGTTACAAGAGGCCGGTTACATTCGTCCGAGTTCCTCACCTTGGGGAGCACCGGTGTTATTTTGTGCAGAAGAAGGATGGATCACAGCGGATGTGTGTGGATTATAGATCTCTTAATGATGTTACAGTGAAGAACAAGTACCCGTTGCCCCGTATTGAGGATTTATTTGATCAGATGAGAGGAGCCAGGGTATTCTCGAAGATTGATCTCCGATCGGGTTACCATCAGATGAGGATTAGACCATCGGATATTCCCAAGACGGCTTTCTCAACTCGATATGGATTATATGAGTTTACTGTTATGTCATTTGGATTAACCAATGCACCAGCTTATTTCATGAATTTGATGAACAAAGTGTTTATGGAGTTTTTGGACAGATTCGTCGTGGTGTTTATCGACGATATTCTTATCTATTCTAAGAATGAAAGTGATCATGAACAACATCTAAGGTTGGTGCTACAGAAGTTACGAGATAATCAACTCTATGCTAAGTTCAGCAAGTGCGAGTTTTGGATTGACAAGGTGCCATTCCTTGGTCATATTATTTCTAATGGAGGAATAGCAGTGGATCCTGCTAAAGTGAAGGAGATAATGGAGTGGAGAGTGCCCACTACAGTTACTGAGATTCGGAGTTTCTTGGGACTCGCAGGATATTATCGGAGATTTATTGAAGGATTTTCTAAGATTGCTAAGCCCATGACATCGCTTTTGGAGAAAGGGAAAGAATTCAAGTGGGATGAGAAATGCCAAGAGAGTTTTGATCAATTGAAGGAGAGATTGATGTCACCTCCAATATTGATTATGCCAGATCTGCAGAAGGGATTTGATATTTACTGTGATGCATGTGGCCAAGGACTTGGATGTGTGCTTATGCAAGAAGGCCATGTGATTGCCTATGCATCTCGTCAGTTGCGGAAACATGAATTGAACTACCCCACTCATGACTTGGAATTGGCAGCGGTTGTGCATGCACTTAAGATTTGGAGACACTACATTATGGGAACTAAGTGCCAAGTATACACGGACCATAAGAGTTTGAAGTATATATTCACTCAGAAGGATCTCAACCTTAGGCAACGCCGTTGGTTGGAACTCATTAAGGATTATGATTTGGAGATTCACTATCATCCGGGCAAGGCGAATTTGGTTGCAGATGCCTTGAGTCGGAAGGAGCATGTGCACTCCGCTTTCGTTGTCCAACTACCCGATGAATTGGCAAAAGATTTTGAGAAGCTCAACCTGGGAATTGTTACTCACACTGAAGGAGTCACCATTGAGTTGGAACCTACCTTGGAGCAAGAGATTCGTAAAGGTCAGGTTGGTGATGCTAAGATTCAAGAGATTAAGGATCTAATCACGGAAGGTCGAGTTCCGGAATTCACGGAGGATGAGCAAGGTACTATATGGTTCAAAGATCGGATATGTGTTCCAGAGATTGATAGCCTCCGTGAGACTATATTGAAAGAAGCCCATGATTCTAATTATTCTATCCACCCTGGTAGCACTAAGATGTATCAAGATTTGAAGCAAAAGTATTGGTGGTATGGACTGAAAAGAGATGTTGCTGCACATGTGGCTAAGTGTGATGTATGTCAAAGAGTCAAGGCCGAACATCAAAGACCCGCTGGATTATTGCACCCATTGAAGATACCTGAGTGGAAATGGGAAGAAATTGGTATGGATTTTATTGTTGGACTACCCCGCACTCCAGCAGGATATGACTCTATTTGGGTAATTGTGGACAGATTGACAAAAGTGGCTCATTTTATACCGGTGAGGACTAATTACACGGGAGCCAAGCTAGCAGAATTGTATATGACTCGGATAGTTTGTTTACATGGAGTACCTAAAAAGATCGTGTCTGATCGAGGATCACAGTTTACTTCTCGATTTTGGAAGAAGTTGCATGAGAGCTTGGATACAAAGTTGAATTTTAGCTCAGCCTACCATCCCCAGACTGATGGACAGACAGAGAGAACTAATCAAGTGCTGGAAGATATGTTAAGAGCTTGTGCTCTCAAGCATGGTGGCAGTTGGGAGAAGAGCTTACCCTATGCTGAGTTTTCTTATAACAATAGCTATCAGGCCAGTTTGAAGATGTCACCATTTGAAGCTCTATATGGTAGAAAATGCAGGACACCACTGTATTGGGATCAAACTGGAGAAAGACAGTTCTTTGGGCCTGAACTTATTCAAGAGGCAGAGGAACAAGTTCGAATGATAAGGGAGAATTTGAGAATTGCACAATCAAGACAAAAGAGCTATGCTGATAATAGGAGAAGACTACTGGAGTTTAAGGAGGGTGATCATGTCTATTTGAAGGTGTCACCACTCCGGGGCATGAGGAGATTTAAAGTTAAAGGAAAGTTGTCCCCTCGCTTTATTGGACCCTTCTTGATCTTAAAGCGAGTGGGAGAGGTTGCATATCAATTGGAGTTACCGGATCATCTTGCGGATGTTCATGATGTCTTTCATGTATCTCAGCTGAAGAAATGTCTCAGGGTGCCTGAAGAACAGTTACCAATGGAAGACCTTAGTGTTCAAGAGGACTTGACTTATGCTGAGTACCCCATCAAGATTTTGGATACTCTGACTCGAGTTACGAGGAATAAGGTTATAAAGATGTGCAAAGTGCAATGGAGCCACCATGGTGAAGATGAAGCAACTTGGGAAAGAGAAGAAGAGCTTCGTATAGATTTTCCCCACCTTTTCCCTAGATCTTCTTAAATCTCGAGGACGAGATTATTTTTAAGGGGGGTAGGATTTGTAGTACTCAAGTTGTATACCAAGTGTAATAAAGAGAATTCCTCGTTTTGTGTGTTTCATTTGCATCATAAAAAGAGCACCTATGTAATTGAGAGTGTCTAAATAAAACAATTATGCTAAAATAAAGAAAAAAGTGCATTTGTTGGAGTTTTATGTGTTGTGCATTAAATAAAACCATGAGGATAAAATAATAAGGTAATAATTATTTGAAGTTTGATTAAACCCTAAGTTTGAAATTAGAGTTTTGAAAATAAGGAAAAGAGAAGAGATATGGAAAAATAAATAAAATGTATACACAAATATCTTCAGGCTTACTATTTTTAGATGCAAAAATAGAGTTTATGAAAGAGGATCCACAAAAGTTTGAACTAAGTCAAATTTGGTTTGAAAATGAAGAAAGAAAACAGAAAAATAAAAAGAAAAAGGAGAAAACCTTACCTGGGCCGGCAGACTCCAATTCGGCCCACCCAGGGAAGCCTCACCGCGCAGCCCAAGCTATCCTTGGCGCCGACACCCCTACCCCACCTGTCAGTCCCCCTTGCGCCGCGCCTCGCCCAGCCTTCTCCGCTCGCGCGTCCTTGGTCACTGCTCCGCGGGGCCCCTCTGCCAGTAACGGTAGTGCGATGGCGCGCTGACCGTGTATGATTGACAAGCCGGGCCCACTCCTCATCCACACGCCGCATGGTGTCGCTTACACGTGGGACCGACGCGCCGGGTCGTGTGCTAACAGCTTCGCCGAGCTCCGCGCGGGCGCGTGCAACCACCCGCGCGACAATGGCGGGCCACAACCTCTTCTCCTCTGCCCGACTTGGACTCCAGAGGATTAAAGGGGTTCTCGTGACCACCACCTCTTCCCTACTCGCCTCGCCGTAGTGACCAGAGCACGTGTAACACAAAATCGTGGGTGAGAGAAGAGGGCTCGCGGCCGTGCTCGATTCGCCACGGTTTACCGGATCCTGCTGTCGATTGGAAGCGGGAGGTGGTCAGGGAAGATCGCACGATCGTGGGTGTGGCGTCTTCTTCCGCGAAGGGGCGTCGATTGCTCGTCAATTGCTTACCGTGGCGGAAAATCCCCGCCGGACCGCCAAGCTTCGTGGACGGGCATCACCTTACCTCGGCTGGCCACTGGTGAGTCGCCATCGTATCCATCATCCCTTCCTTTAGGCTATGCGCTATCGAATTGAAGTATGGTGTAGTTTTACCCCCTGGGTCCGCTATCCGGCCATGGCGCCGCCGCTGTGCGCCGCGTACCGAGTCGGACACTCGGAGTCGGCTAAAATTGATTGGGGGATCGAGTTTAGGGAGGCGTCTACTTTGCGTGGCGCGATTTAATTGCTGTTTGGTGCTCGGGCCGGCCGGATTCGAAATCCCGGCGGGCTCTCCGCCGTGCGAGGGAGCACCGTCGTGCCTTGGCTCGAGGAAGGGGGACGCTGCGTCGACCGTTGATCGCATATCTAACGGCCATGGTTAGATGTAGGGGCGAAGTGGAGGGAACCGTAGATCTCCCAGTGAACGGCTCTGATTAGAAGAGAGATACCCCTTCGTCACGTAGCTCGGGTACCGTCGATCTCAGATCTAATGGATGGGGTTAGATTTAGCATAATTAAATCGCGACCGTTGAACGCAGATCCGACGGTGTAGATTATGTACCGTTTCGGCCGTGTGTGGATCTAATCTGGGCCGCACACTGGTGATCCAACGGCCCACATCTAAGGATACCCCTTCGCGGGGCAGTTTTTCTAAAGAGCCCCCGCAGAATTATGAAATAGAACCCGCCGTCCACCTATCACTGTACACTGAGTCTAGGATTTTATTCGCGCAGACCCCTGTGCTTTCTGGAAATTGGGGCCCAGTCCTGGGAATATTAAAAACAGAGAAATTAATATTAAAATTCATTTTTAATACAAAAAACAAATCTAGAAACTTGTAAAATGCATAGAAAATTCATTTTAACTTCAAATTGAACCATTCCAATTTCTGCAATTTTGTACAATTATTCTCTACCATTTAGTGTCTCTGTTTTGGCATAAAAACAGTAAGAACATTAATTTAACATTTAATCCTACTATAATCACCTTAAATCTTAGGAAATTCATAACTTGAATTCTATAACTCCGAATTCAGTGATTCCAGTTCCTATGGTTTCATTTTAATGTGTAGATTTTTACTGTATATTTCATTCATCTGTTTGGTGTGATGTTGATTTTGGCTATACTATGTATGTATTGTGTTGATGCGAGTAGACGAGCAACCCACTGTGGAACCTGAGCTTCAACAAGTAGAGATAGCTGAGCAGGAGCTCGTTGAAGGCAAGTTGTGCCCTTGATCACTTCTTTTACCTATTCATGTTCTTATTATTCATAATGATCTGCATAGGTTAATTTTGATGGGACCCAATATGATACCCTAGATTTTGACTATCTTTATACCTTGTTTCACCACTCGTTTTACTACTAAATTTTTGGGTAGTACATGCTATTGCTTTATGTGGATTTGGGTATAAAGATATTTATGACTCATGACTACACTTTCTATTATCTGTTCATTATTTTATGTTCATGATAAGATCATTATGTTAATGGGAACATGGAGAACCACCCGGGAAAACAGTGCCACCACAAGGGTTTAATGGGACGCCCTTGGCTGATTAACTAGGAAAGCTAGTGGAAGACTACCTTACCCGAAAGGGGCAAGGGCAGTAGGGGAGAGGTCAGTGCGGGGAGGTCCCTGGTTGATTTTGCTGCGATGGCGGTCAGCCAGGAACCCTGTACTGGATCTTCCCATAAACTGTAGCGGGTTTTCGGAAGCTAGTGGAACTTTGTAAAGGCCTCGTAGTGGATCCCTAGCCATTCACCTTGGTAGTGTCTAAGGGCCTAGCTAACCCTGGCGACATGGGAAACACGACTTGTGGGTAAAGGGTACAACCTCTGCAGAGTGTAAAACTGGTATACTAGCCGTGCTCACGGTCAAGAGCGGCTCGGACCCTCACATGATTAATTATGGAACTTAAATTCAATTTGACATTTGCAATCGCATTTGGGATTATTTTACTATTATTGTTCTTTATTATTATTAAGGTTTGGTATTTACTTACACTTAGTAATTGCTAATAAAATTTTGACCAACTTATAAAAGCAATGCTCAGCCTCAGCCTTTATTCCATTGATTAGCCTTACACTACATGAACTCCCACCTTTGGTGAGTTCATGCCACATTATTCCCCACGACTTGTTGAGCTATGAACGTATGTGAGCTCACTCTTGCTGTCTCACACCCCCCCCCACAGGAGAAGAGCAGGTGGTTCAGGAGGAGCTGCCTAACGCTGAGGAGTTCGATCTGATCTAGGAGGCGTTTCTCAGTCGACATTGGCGCCAACGATCCTTAGTTCGTTTCATGTTTATTACTTTTATTTTGTAATAAGTCTTCCGCTATGTAATAAATACTCTGATGATTTATGACATTTATCTCTATACACTCTGTTATTATATATGTTGTCTTCTTGGCGCATGTATGAGATGCACCCGGCTTTGTCCTTTAAAACCGGGTGTTACAATCAGTGTATTGGTAAAATATATGTGGTGTGATAATGCTCTACTTGAGTGGTTTAAATAGTTAGTTAAGTTGTTTCGGACCATACTTCGAGTTTCGTGTCCCAAAATAATTAGTCTAAGTAATTAGTCTTTCGGTATTATACTTTTTAGTCAAGTAGAAAGGTGGAACTCATATGGTCTATTGTTTTCCTAATAAATGAATCTAGGTTTGATAGTCTTCATGTGTTGGGACTTAGCTAAGGAAAGTAGACGTGCATATAATTTATTGTTCCTTGATGTTTGAGTTAAATCTAGTAAAACTAGAAAATCGTGATTGTTGTGTTTAGCGAGTTATAGGTGTCTAGTGCTTACGTAGGATTGTGTCGATGTCTTGCCGCTAAGTATTTGATTCTCTTTTTTGTATCATCCGGTTACTTTATGCTCATACATGTGCATTGTGCATCTCATGAGGTACGATAATTAATCGCGTGATGCGGAAGACGACCTAAGTCGAGCCCCAAGATGACGTAACGAGTGGGCTTCTTCCCAAGGTGATGCTGGGTGATCAACCTGAAGATGGATAATCTGATGAATGCCAAGACAAAGGATGGTTGTCAAGTGGTCACCACTTAACAAACACTAACGTAGTGTTTATTGATATAGCTGAGGTGCCCGATCTTTCAGCGAGTGGAGATAATTCCGATTTGGCGGAAGATGACCCTTGCGATCCGACTACGATGAGCAAGCCCGAGGCGCCAATGCAATCGCTGAACCAACTCACTATGGTTACCGACCTTGCTGATGCGTGATCGGCCTGATCACGAAGAACGTTTCCTGTGGGCAATCGAAGAACGAACAAGAAAAAGATGCGAGCAATCTAATCTATTACTCGAGGGTGGAGTTCTGAATACACGAAGACATCGCTGATTTGCGCGTGTTCGAGAGTAGCTAAAGCTAACGTAAAACAAAACTCGAAGAACAAAGGAGGCGCAGCTCCTAGATAAATAGAGAGGGGGCGCAGTCCCTAGGGGCGGCCAACCCTAGGTCGTCCACTATGGGCCGCAGTTGGGCTGGTCGTCTATTCTTCTGGTCCCTCATTCTTCAGTAGCATGACATAGTTAAGATCTCTGGCACGGGCCCGAGTGATTGGCCCTTGATGTGGAGGTGCTGCTGGTGTAGTCGTACTCATAGTGATGTCCTCATCATCCTCCCCTTCTTGAAGTGAAGTTGTCCTCGACGGCAACTCCTCATCCTCGGCCATATATGGTTTCAAATCTGCAACATTAAAACTAGTGGAAACACCATATTCCACAGGCAGGTCAAGGATATAAGCATTATCATTAATCTTTGTTAGCACCTTAAAAGGACCAGTAGCACGATGCATTAATTTAGAACGGCGCAAAGTAGGAAACCGATCCTTTCTCAAGTGCAACCAAACCATATCACCTGGCTCAAAAGTAACAAGTTTTCTTCCTTTACTACCAGCAACCTGATTTTTTGCATTAGTAGCAGCAATGTTCTGTTTCGTTTGTTCATGTATGGTAATCATTTGTTCAACATGTGCAGCAGCATCTACATGTGGGGCGTTCGCAACATTAAGTGAAATCAAATCAATAGGTGTCCTAGGGATGTAACCATAAACAATCTGGAAAGGGCACATCTTTGTAGAAGAATGTGTGGCATGATTGTAAGCAAATTCAACGTGAGGTAAACAATCCTCCCCAACGTCTCAAATTCTTGTCTAAAACAGCCCTAAGCATGGTAGATAAGTTCTATTTACTACCTCAGTTTGTCCATCAGTCTGAGGGTGACAAGTAGTGCTAAACAACAATTTAGTTCCCAATTTATTCCAAAGAGATCTCCAAAAATGGCTTAGAAACTTAGCATCGCGATCAGAGACTATTGTTTTTGGAATACCATGTAAACGAATAATTTCTCTAAAGAACAATTCAGCAACAATGCTAGCATCATCAGTTTTATGACAAGGTATAAAGTGAGCCATTTTAGAGAATCTATCAACAACCACAAAAATACTATCCCTCCCCTTCTTAGTTCTAGGCAAGCCCAAAACAAAGTCCATAGAAATATCAAGCCAAGGAGAAGAAGGGACAGGCAAAGGCATATACAAACCATGGTTTCCCAAACGTGACTTAGCTTTCTGGCAAGTAGTGCAACGTGCAACAAGACGCTCAACATCATGGCGCATCCGAGGCCAAAAGAAGTGTGCGGCCAGCACCTCATGTGTCTTGTAAACGCCAAAGTGCCCCATGAGACCGCCTCCATGAGCTTCTTGCAGCAACAAAAGACGAACCGAGCTTGCTGGAATACACAGCTTGTTAGCGCGGAACAAAAATCCATCCTGTATGTGAAATTTTCCTCAGGATTTGCCATCCTTACAATGTATATAGAAATCTTTAAAATTAGCATCATCCACATATTGATCTTTCATAGTTTGCAAGCTAAAGATTCTAAATTCTAACTGTGAAAGCATGGTATATCTATGGGACAACGCATCAGCAATGATGTTTTCCTTCCCGTTCTTGTGTTTAATGATGTAAGGAAAGGACTCGATGAATTCTACCCAACTAGCATGACGACGGTTCAAATTTGTTTGGGTACGAATATGTTTTAAAGCCTCATGATCAGAATGAATTATAAACTCACGAGGCCAAAGGTAGTGCTGCCATGTTTGCAATGTGCGAACTAAAGCATAAAGTTCCTTATCATAAGTAGAATATCTCAAGCTAGCACCACTTAATTTTTCACTGAAATAAGCAACCGGTTTTCCTTCTTGTAACAGAACAGCACCTAACCCAATACCACTAGCATCACATTCAAGTTCAAACACTTTCTTAAAGTCGGGCAATTGTAAGAGTGGAGCATGGGTTAACTTATCTTTCAAATTGTTGAACGCCTCTTCTTGTGGGGGGTCCCAAGCAAAAGACACACCTTTCTTTGTGAGTTCGTGCAAAGGGGCAGTGATGAAGCTAAAATCACGCACAAAACGGCGGTAAAATCCTGCAAGTCCAAGAAAACTCCGAATTTGGATGACCGTCGTTGGTGTAGGCCAGTCCTGATAGGCTTCAACCTTGCTGCTATCCACCTCAATGCCCTACGGACTAACCACATAACCAAGAAACGAGACATGTTGCGTGCAAAATGTGCACTTTTCCATGTTACCAAACAAGCGAGCAGCACACAAAGCATCAAAAATAGCACGCAAATGTTCTAAATGCTCCTCTATAGACTTGCTGTAAATAAGGATATAATCGAAATAAACAACAACAAACAAACCTATGAAGGCCCGTAGAACTTCATTCATTAAACGCATAAAGGTGCTGGGAGCATTAGTCAATCCAAATGGCATCACCAACCATTCATATAAACCAAATTTCGTTTTAAAAGTCGTTTTGCATTCATCACCGAGTTTCATTCTAATCTGATGGTAACCGCTACGCAAATCAACCTTAGAGAAAATAATGGCACCACTAAGCTCATCTAACATATCATCAAGGCGTGGAATAGGATATCGATAACGAACTGTGATGTTATTAATAGCACGACAATCTACGCACATACGCCATGACCCATCTTTCTTTAGAACGAGTAAAACAGGAACCGAGCAAGGGCTAAGAGACTCACAAATGTAACCTTTATCAAGCAGCGTCTGCACCTGGCGCTGGATCTCCTTCGTCTCATCTGGATTTATACGGTACGGGGCGCGGTTCGGAAGAGAAGCGCTAGGGATGAGATCAATCTGATGCTCAATGCCACGGAGCAGAGGAAGACCCGGTGGTAAGTCCATAGGAAAAACATCAGCATACTCCTGCAAAAGGTTAACGACAGAAGGGGGTATATCCAAAGACGGTGCATCATCAAGCGGAACAAGCATGCGCGAGCATACAAGTGCATAACAGGGCATATGAGTTTCATGGAGATCATCAAAATCAGCACGTGTAGCAAGTAAAACAGGAGAGTGCAACTTCATTTCAGATTTAATAGGTGCGGCTGATGTCGATTTGACTTGTTGTGCAGTTTTAGCAGCCCTAGTAAGATCATCTTTCAAAATTTGGTCAGGGGTCATTGGATGTATAATTATTTTCTGGCCTTTAAACATGAAAGAATAATGATTTGAATGACCATGACATAAACTATCAGTATCATATTGCCAAGGTCGACCCAATAACAAAGAGCATGCTTCCATATGAATAACATCGCAATCAGCATAATCAGAATAAGAACCCAGCGAAAAGGGGACACGTACCGAACGTGTTACCTTTATTTTACCACCATCTTTAAGCCATTGAATGTGATACGGATGTGGGTGTGCGTGAGTGGGCAAGGATAATTTCTCTACCAAAGCTGTACTTGCCAAATTGTTGCAGCTGCCACTATCGATGATGATGCGAATCAACCGTTCATGCACAACGCCCTTGGTATTGAATAGAGTGTGTCGCTGATTTTTTTTCGGCCTGGGCAACCTGTGTGCTGAGAACACGCTGCACAACAAGACTCTCATACCTATCGGCGTCGATGGGATCAACGTGGACTTCCTCATTTTCTGCATGGTTAGTGGCAATCATAGCATGACTAGTTTCCTCGAAATCACTGGCTGAAGAGTACTCACCATTGTCACGTATAAGCAAGGTACGCTTGTTTGGGCAGTCCCGAATCATGTGCCCAAACCCTCTGCAACGATGGCACTGAATATCCCGTGTACGTCTTGTGGAAGAAACGACGCCTTTGGTAGGGGCACCGCTGGCTTGGTCATCCCTGTGCGCAGTGTAGTGCTAAGCGTAGAAGGTGCAGGGCTGGAAGGAGTTGAGCTGTGTGTCGAACCCCGGCCTGCAAAAGAGTTAGTATATGTCTTTGATCGTCGTCCCTGCACTTCACGTTCAGCTTTGCAAGCATATTCAAACAATGTGGTTATATCAAAATAATCCTTATAATCAAGTATTTCCTGAATTTCCCTGTTCAAACCACCACGAAAACGCGCCATAGCAGCGTCATCCGACTCAACCAAACCACAACGAAGCATACCCTTTTGTAGCTCCTGGAAATATTCCTCAACAGATTGTGAACCTTGTTGAAAACGCTGCATTTTGTTAAGCAAATCACGGACATAATAGGAAGGAACAAATCTGTGGCGCATGGCAGTTTTTAATTGGGTCCAAGTAATGACACTGTTAATGGGAAGTTTTTGTTTATACTCACACCACCAAATTAAAGCAAAATCAGTAAATTCACTAATGGCATCCTTCACTTGGCTATTAGCAGGAATATCATGGCATGAAAATTTCTGTTCTACCTCCAATTCCCAATCAAGATATGCAGCAGGATCATATTTACCATTTAAAGATGGAATTTTAAATTTAATCTTAGCAAATAAGTCATTAGGGGGATGACGAACCACACGGCGTGCACGACCACGGCGATCTCCATCTTCCTGCTCAGTGTCACCGCCGTAGTCCTGCTCCATCCTTGTGGTCAACGCATCAAGGCGTGCCAGGATGGTGTCGAGTGTGGTGCGAGTCGCCGTTTGAGTAAGGTCAAGCTGGTTGAAACGCTCGCGGTCGTCGAAGTGACCGTTGAAAAGCGTGGTCTACAGAAAAAGAACAAGTTCTCTGAAAAGCGTGCAAGAACTTTGACGATTTTTTTTCTTTATTTTTCTGAATTTTTTGACAATTTTATTGAAACCAAACAAGCCGAAGGCAAGTTTGGCTGGCCTCAGAATGGTGTCAACAAGCTCATGTAAAAATTTCAGATTTATTGAACAACCGAGCGAAAAGTTATGCCCGGTTTAAGGAAGGTACCTCAAGTTATGGTTAAAAACGACCGAGATGAGACAACCGCTTTGTTTCCTTTCCCTATTTTTTTGTTTGTTCTCTGGTTCTATCCTTTCTCTTTCGTTTTTTTTTACTTTTCTTTTTTTTGTTCTGTTTTTTTTGACTAAACCGAAGGAGAAAAACAAGGAAACGACGTTGACTCGGTTTGTGGCGTGATCAAACGGGAGATGGTGGCGGCGCGCTAGGGTTTGAATGGTGGAAAACACAATGCGACCAGCAACAAATGACGCGAAAAGCACACAAATTCAGCAACGTAGATTATTGAAAGAAAGTGCGAGGCTCAAAAGGGTGCTGGGATAAGGTCTAACCTGAATTTTTATGTGGTTTTGTGGACTGTAGGGGAAAAACACTCGATAAACTCACCGATCAACCTGGAAATCTGATACCACTTGATATAGCTGAGGTGCCCGATCTTTCGGAGAGTGGAGATAATTCCGATTTGGCGGAAGATGACCCTTGCGATCCGATTATGATGAGCAAGCCCGAGGCGCCAATGCAATCGCTGAACCAACTCCCTGTGGTTACCGACCTTGCTGATGCGAGATCGGCCTGATCACGAAGATCGTTTCCTGTGCGCAATCGAAGAACGGATAAGAAAAAGATGCGAGCAATCTAATCTATTACTCGAGGGTGGAGTTCTGAATACACGAAGACAACGCTGATTTGCGCGTGTTCGAGAGTAGCTAAAGCTAACGTAAAACAAAACTTGAAGAACAAAGGAGGCGCAACTCCTGGATAAATAGAGAGGGGGCACAGTCTCTAGGGGCGGCCAGCCGGCCAACCCTATGTCGTCCACTATGGGCTGCAGTTGGGCTGGTCATCTATTCTTCTGGGCCCTCATTCTTCAGTAGCATGATGTAGTTTTGATCTCTGGCATGGGCCCGAGTGGTTGGCCCTTGATGTGGAGGTGCTACTGGTGTAGTCGTACTCATAGTGATGTCCTCGTCATTTATCCAGGCAAGCCCCGGTGCATTTTCCACCTCCTTGCTATTTTAAAATCTTTATCACCTTTTTTGATGCATTAGGTGATAGGAGTTGTGTGCTAAACCGTTGATGCATTTCCTTCCTTGGAAAATTGATTACCCTTCCTTGATACCCTTTTATGAAAAGGATTTTTATGATGCTTAGCCTGACTTTAGAAAAACAAAATGTTTTGTTTTAAAACAAAAGTGATGCTTCAGTGGGTGGGAATGTTTTCAAAAAGAAAAATACTTATGATTGTGAATCCATCACGGCCGTGATGGGTTCAACATCGAAAAAGATGTACCTCTGCCAGGTACCAAACTTTGGGTTCTAAATGATAAAGATGAGACCGGGCGGGTGACATGCACGAGAAGAGAGTCTCAGTGTAGTGTCTCCGTCTGAGTCGATTAAGGACCTTGTCGATGTAGGCCTGATGATCGAGGACATTTTAACTGGTCACATGCCTCATCATGGGTAAGCTTTGCCTTGGGCATACTAATACCAGAAAGGCCAACACGCAATGGGGGTAGAGAGATGGCGAGAGTAGCGTGTACCCTCCGTGGCAAGAGGCTGGACGGTGGTGTATCTGTGCTCTCGGTTGGCGTGAACCCGGTCTGGTCTTAAGAAAACCGGTGGTGAGTTGACATATGCAAGGGTTAAGTGCTACATATGTTGTGTGATTGGAGATCCCCAGCTGGGTATTAATCGATTCAGATCGCCGTTACTTCTCGGATATGAAGACTTCATCACTGACTTACACGTAGCAATCCAATGAACTGATGGGATGATAAAAGACGACTAGTGTAGGCCAAGTGTTTGAACTAGTGTAGAAAGAATTCTAGATGCAGGTAACTTTACTTAACCTGACAAGTAAAAATGGATTTTTAAGGATCCACTCATAGTAAGCTTTTATGCAAACAGAGTCCTTGGTTCTTGATAAGCCTTACTTTGAAACCTTTTAAAACCAGCATACCCTTGAGAGTCTTTTCTTTAGTCGGGTATGTCTTGCTGAGTACTTGCGTACTTAGGGTTTTATTCCCATTGTTGCTGCAGGTTATGAGTCACTTTGATTGTGATTGGTGTTAAGCGCCGGTGGGCACGACCTTCTTATAAGTCTAAGTAACTCTTCTATACTTCTTCTTGAGGATGGTCACTTAAGCTAGCATATATTTCAAAACTATAAATAATTTATAACAGTTCAAAGTTATTTCTTTGAATCACTTTTGTAGTCACTCCGATCATGTACAATGTAAACTTGATGTAACTTGTAAAATTTGGTAATAAGATTTCCACTGCAAATTGTTGGTGTGTGATTTGTGTTTACTTAATCCTGCGGTCCTGGTTGTAAGTGATTTATCTGGGGTCCTTGGAACACTCGGACAAATCTTATTAAGTTATCTGGTGCACATGCATAGCCGTCTGAGGTCTTTGAGACAAGGACAGGTGCATGTGGGCCCAATAACTTGGGAGGTTCTGTCATAGCTGGTATCGGAGCAGGATTAAGTATAATACGGTCACATACGTATTTTAAAAATAAAGTTTTGATTTTAGAAAACCTATTTTCAACTAAACACATTGTTTGGTTTTGAAAAAACAGATTTCAAAAACTATAATGCAAGCGACATCCTCTGTTAAGCCCTAAAGTAAGGATTATCAGGTGGCTTAGTTAAAAACCACTAATCCACAACCGGGGGTATTGCATACATGTGTATTGTTATTTTTGAGGCCATTTAGTTTTGAATGGATCGACGCTCAAGGTAAGGTGAGATGTGAGAGCATGACCGAACAAACATCGGTCTAGGGAAGTGCTTAATTGTGGCGCTTGATTATATACATGTTCCACATATGTATACATGAAGGCTGCAATGTGGAGTATTTACTTTTGTGGGAATTCAGTACCACATGGATGTGTACGGGCATACAGACATGGGAATACTGAGAAGTGTAATGTACTTGCAACGACACACCTATGCTCAGGTAAGAAGGTGAGTTACCATAATGAGTTGCCCTATGGTTAAAGTGTGGCAACAGCGCCTATGCGTGGCTCGGCGCTTAATGATGAGCTAGCCTCCATATAGCAATATATGGAGTACAAACTGTGATA
Source organism: Zea mays (assembly GCF_902167145.1). Lineage (NCBI taxonomy): Eukaryota > Viridiplantae > Streptophyta > Magnoliopsida > Poales > Poaceae > Zea > Zea mays. The sequence continues at coordinate 28,232 of NW_023366954.1, read as the reverse complement.
AACTGTCATGTGTGACCTGCATCATGGGAAATAGGGCTGTGATGGATTTTTCTGCAGGTACACTAACCTCGAAAACGTATGTGTCGTTGACGACTAGCAAAATATCGAGAGAGTCGTAAGTATGCCACCGATATAGAACGTTATTGCCACATTATGTTGGTAAAAACTTGTGAGGACGAATAGGACGAGCATGCATCCTGATTGTTGCATCATGTTTGTCACCTATACATCCAAAATGCTTCTCTCATCTTTATTCCAGTAGCCGATGATTGTAGCTAATGTGGTGTAATACTGTATTATGAACTTCAATGAAATAGTTGTCCTCCGTTCTTTAGGTAATCTATTTAGGTGTTATATGTGTTTGCCCTTGTACTTGATGTGCCGATAGAAGGTTGGTAATTTGTTTGCCTAAACCCAAAACTAGGCCATGTTCTTATTTAGTGAACTATGACCCAAATTTGAATTTTTCATTATCACTCCATGACCAAGCTCATGCAAATGAATGTTTAGGTAATTCTTTGTTGGACATAAAGTGTACCCAGACTTAAAACAAGAATCTCGAGTCCGCGTTCTTGTTATATAATCTGTGACGTTTTAGTTGTCATATTTCCATCCTAGATCATGCCCTTGTTCAATTGGCACAAGTTGATGTACCTTATCCAGTTTGCCCGTTCTTAAGGATCGCCATGTTGCTTTAGCAACCCAACCTAGGAAAGTTATGCCTGATCATTTTCCTTAATTTGATGCCTTTGGTTTTCTCCTATCTCTCAAAGACATACCAACTTAATCTTATGATTATTTTTACTCAGCATCTAGTCAGATACTAATCATTGACCTTGTAATCTCTGCGATGGGCATAGAAATATGCTTGGGGCTGAATTAACAGTCTCTCATCGTACTCCTTTCAACAAGTTTAGGTTATGGACATGCCTTGTTCATTTCATTGGGCCATGATCTATTTGGCTCTCTACTTGTAACCATTTTTACAGGTGGAGTAACTCTTTGTATATTGTCACCCTTGCTCAATCTATTGGTGTGGCGCGAGATTTCTTATTGGTTATGTCTGGTAATGGTGTTATGACTAAAACTGATGGTGCCGCGACGAAACCGGGGGCCTCATGTGGACGATCGACAGATGGATGCGCTGCTCGACACGCGCTGGTATCACGATTAGTAGTTGTAATCCGTTATGAGACTATATCAATGTGTTATCTTGGCACAATCTAGTTTTACCATGTGAGGTTCATTATTGGTGCTAGTTTGGTAATGGTGTCATGATTAAGGACTTATGGTGCCGCAGCAAAACTGAGAGCGGGCGAATGTACACGCAAAGTTATGCTGCTTGGCGCATGCGGGTATCGAAGTCTCTGGCTATGATCCATTATGGAACTACACTGATGTTGGGGGCCTTTGTCTTCCGAAGGTCCTCAAAAACAAGACTAACATGTTTCCCAAGTATAATATATGTACAGGAACCTTCGGACATGGGATAAAGATGTACATGAGATGAAGGGTGCAGTTCAGGAGAAGGATGAACCAATGCGGAAGCTACCCATGGAAAAGCTTCGGCTCAGCACTGGAAGATGAAACCGACTTAAAAGGGAAAGGTTGTCTAGTCCTCGATAGATTATCCCTAGGTCAATAGTAAATGTCAAGGGCATGATTGTAATTTCACACAGGCTGTGTCCTGTGCCTATAAATAGATGAACAGTGACATCGTACTATTCAGGCTGACTTGTATTCACTCGTGCATCACGCTTGGACTTTTGCCTTCTGCTAAGCCGAAGGTACAAATGTAATTCAATATTGTTTATGTTCATTCATGATTATATAGAAAAGATATATTAATGATGTCATATGATCATTCATGTCATTTGTCATGTTTCATATGCTTCTTCTCTCATTAATATATACTGTGATGATGAAGGTACGTCCTTCATGACCTTCGTCTGAAGATCATTATATCCTAAGGGAAATAATGCTTCGAAGGACAAAACATTTTGTGTTGCCTTGTTCTTAACTCATAGCATTTGAGAACAAGTCCCCAACATTGGCGCCCACCTCCAGTGAACTCAATCGACCACCTTCGGCAAGCTGTGACCTTCGTCATGCCGCCGAAGAAAACTTCTTCAGGGCTAGGGGCTGCACTGCAGCAGCTGGACATCAACCAGGACACATTGCACGAAGCTCGAACTCAAAAGAGGAAGGCTACAAGTCCAACACCCCAGGAGGAGGAACTAGACCAGGAGATCAGGGACCTCGAAGCTATTCATCAACAGGTCCAGAGGAAAAGGGAGAAGATGCTTCGTCTCGCTGATCTTCAGAAGAAGATCGATGAGGCTGCTGAAGAAATGCGTCATCTCACCCAAGATGACCAGGACCGAAGGCCTCAGCATAGGGAGCTTAATCAAGACAACTCATTCAACGAAGATGAATGGTATGATGACTTTCATCATGGTAACTTTACTTTTGATGATGCTTCTCCCCTGGCAGCAGAATTGCAGGCGATTCTATGGCCACAGTCCTACAAGCCACCCCCAGTTGCCCATGTACGATGGGCACTCGAACCCAAAGCAATTTTTGATGAGTTATAAGGCAACAATATCCTCATATGGAAGCAATGCTGCTGTCATGGCAAAATCCTTCGTCATGGCAGTCCGAAGTGTGGCCCATACATGGTACTCTTCTCTCCAGCCAGGGACAATCACGTCATGGCAGAAGCTTAAGGACATGTTGGTCACCAGTTTTCAAGGGTTTCAGACGAAGCCAGTCACCGCTCAGGCCTTGTTTCAGTGCACTCAAGACCATGAGGAGTACCTTCAGGCGTATGTCCGATGGTTCTTACGCCTGAGAGCACAATTGCCTATGGTGCCCAATGAAATCGTCATTGAGGCCATAATCAAAGGTCTTCGGCCAGGGCCTACGGTTCAATACTTCGCTAGGTAACCCCCCGGACTCTGGAGAAGCTGCTTCAGAAAATGGATGAGTACATCCGGGCTGACAATGACTTCCGCCAAAGAAGGAAGGAAGCTTACAGAATTTCTGAGATGACTAGGGGCTTCGGAGGAAGAATCTGTAACACCCCAGGTTTTACCCAGGCCCTGGCTCAATACATGCACTTATGGTCTATTATCACATGTGTTTAAGTGGGGGAGAAGGGGCACCAAAACCCTAGAAACCATGGATTGTTTAAGGAATGATCATGACAACAGAAATACCCAAGATTTTCATACATCTTCACCTTGGAGAAAAAGAGGCTCAAACCCTAGAACCCCTCTTGAGCCATTAGACCCCCAAACATTGGATTAATGGAAAGGATAAGCAAATGAACATTTCATGACTTAAACCCTTTACCAAAGTTGAAGTAAATTAATATATCTACAAGAAATAGTAAAGAAGGTATTCCAAAAAGGTCCCACAAAATGCTCAAATTCAGCCCCCAAGAGAAGAACACCCTAGGGCAACCTGAAAGGGAATTAGACTTACACCTATTTCCTAATTGATTTTGGTGGTTGAATTGCCCAACACAAATAATTGGACTAACTAGTTTGCTCTAGTCTATAAGTTCTACAGGTGCCAAAGGTTCACAATAAGCCAATAAAAAGACCAAGAAAAGGGTTCAAACAAAGAGAGCAAGGGACAACCGAAGTGTGCCCTGGTCTGGCGCACCGGACAGTGTCCGGTGCACCAGGGAACTCCAAGCTGAATTCATCACCTTCGGGAAATCTCAGAGGCGCTTCGCTATAATTCACTAGACTGTCCGGTGCACCACCGGACAGTGTCCGGTGCCCCAAGGAAGAGCGGCTCTGAACTCGACAGCTTCGGGAATCCGCTCCGCTATAATTCACCAGACATGTCCGGTGCACACCGGACTGTCCGGTGAGCCAGCGGAGCAACAGCTACTTCACGCGCAACGGTCGACTGCAATGCATTAAATGCGCGCCTGCGCGCGTAGAGGAGCAGTGTACGCGTGGGTGGCACACCAGACAGTCTACAGGACTTGTTCAGTGCGCCACCCGGACAGCCAGACGGGCCCACAAGACAGAGCTCCAACAGTCGGAACCCAACGCTCAGGTGGCGTGGCTGGCGCACCGGACTGTCCGGTGCGCCATGCGACAGCAGCCTCCACCAAACAGCTAGTTTGGTGGTTGGGGTTATAAATACCCCCAACCACCCCACATTCAAGTCATCCAAGTTTTCCACCTTCCAACTACTTACAAGAGCTCTAGCATTCAATTCTAGACACACCCAAGTGATCAAATCCTCTCCCAATTCCACACAAAGCTTTAGTGATTAGTGAGAGAGATTTGTTGTGTTCTTTTGAGCTCTTGCGCTTGGATTGCTTCTTCCTCTCATTCTTTCTTGCGATCAACTCAATTGTAACCAAGGCAAGAGACACCAATTGTGTGGTGGTCCTTGCGGGGAAGTTTGATTCCCATTTGATTGAGAAGAGAAGCTCACTCGGTCCGAGGGACCGTTTGAGAGAGGGAAAGGGTTGAAAGAGACCCGGTCTTTGTGACCACCTCAACGGGGAGTAGGTTTGCAAGAACCGAACCTCGGTAAAACAAATCCACGTGTCACACTCTTTATTCGCTTGCGATTTGTTTTGCACCCTCTCTCTCGGACTCGATTATATTTCTAACGCTAACCCGGCTTATAGTTGTGATTAAGTTTGTAAACTTCAGATTCGCCCTATTCACCCCCCCTCTAGGCGACTTTCAATTGGTATCAGAGCACGGTGCTTCATTAGAGCCTAACGGCTCGAAGTGATGTCGGGAGAATCACGCCAAGAAGGAGATGATGACCGGCGAGAAGCCCGCTACAAGCCACGGGAAGGCTCCATCGGGAGAGTCCTACAACAAAGGGAAGGGGAAGGAAAAAGAATCTTCTTCACACAAGTCGCGACGGAGCGGGTGACAAGAAGAAGAAGATGAGGAAGGTGGTCTACTACGAGACCGACACCTCATCGCCATCCACCTCCGGCTCCGACGCGCCGTCCGTCACTTCTAAGCGCCATGAGCGCAAGAAGTTTAGTAAGATCCCCCTACGCTATCCTCGCATTCCTAAACATACGCCTTTACTTTCCGTCCCATTAGGCAAACCACCAACGTTTGATGGTGAAGATTATGCTAGGTGGAATGATTTAATGCGATTTCACCTAACCTCACTCCACAAAAGTATATGGGACGTTGTTGAGTTTGGTGTACAGGTACCATCCGTAGGGGATGAAGATTATGATGATGACGAAGTGGCCCAAATTCAACACTTCAACTCCCAAGCCTCAACTATACTCCTCGCCTCTCTAAGTCGAGAGGAGTATAATAAGGTGCAAGGGTTGAAAGGTGCTAAGGAGATTTGGGACACACTAAAGACCATGCACGAAGGAGACGAGGTGACCAAAATCACCAAGCGGGAAACGATCGAGGGGGAGCTCGGTCGCTTCCGACTTCGCCAAGGGGAGGAGCCACAAGACATGTACAACCGGCTCAAAACCTTGGTGAACCAAGTGCGCAACCTCGGGAGCAAAAAAATGGGATGACCACAAAACGGTTAAGGTTATTCTAAGATCACTTGTTTTCCTTAACCCTACTCAAGTTCAATTAATTCGTGGCAATCCTAGATATACACTAATGATTCCCGAGGAAGTAATCGGGAATTTTTGTGAGCTTTGAATTGATGATCAAAGGCTCAAAGAAGATCAACGAGCTTGATGGCCCCTCCACGTCCGAAGCACAACCGGTTGCATTCAAGGCGTCGGAAGAAAAGAAGAAGGAATCTACTCCAAGTCGAACACCCATCGACGCCTCCAAGCTCGACAACGAGGAGATGGCACTCATCATCAAGAGCTTCCGTCAAATCCTCAAGCAAAGGAGGGGGAAGTATTACAAGCCCCGCTCCAAGAAAGTTTGCTACAAGTGTGGTAAGCCCGGTCACTTTATAGCAAAATGTCCTATTTCTAGTGACAGTGACAGGGGCGACGACAAGAAAGGGAGAAGAAAGGAGAAGAAGAGGTACTAAAAGAAGAAGGGCGGGCAATGCCCATGTTTGCCGGGAGTGGGACTCCGACGAGAGTTCCACCGACTCCTCCTCCGACGAGGACGCCGCAAACATCGCCGTCACCAAGGGTCTTCTCTTCCCCAACATCGGCCACAAGTGCCCTCATGGCAAAGGACGGCAAAAGGAAGAAGGTAAAATCAAGATCCTCCACCAAATATGAAACCTCTAGTGATGAGGATAATGCTAGTAATGAGGAGGATAACTTGCGCATTCTTTTTGCTAACCTAAACATGCAACAAAAAGAAAAATTAAATGAATTGATTAGTGCCATTCATGAGAAGGATGATCTCTTGGACACCCAAGAGGACTTCCTAATCAAGGAAAACAAAAAGCATGTCAAGGTTAAAAATGCTTATGCTCTAGAAGTAGAAAAATGTGAAAAACTATCTAGTGAGCTAAGCACTTGCCATGAGACTATTGACAACCCTTAGAAATGAGAATGCAAATTTAATTGCTAAGGTTGATCTAAATGCTTGTGATGTTTCAATTCCCAATCTTAGAAATGATAATAATGATTTGCTTGCTAAGATTGAAGAATTAAACATTTCTCTTGCTAGCCTTAGGATTGAGAATGAAAAATTGCTTGCTAAGGCTAAAGAACTAGATGTTTGCAATGTTACAATTTCCGATCTTAGAGATAAAAATGATATATTGCGTGCTAAGATTATTGAACTTAATTCTTGCAAACCCTCTACATCTACCACTGAGCATGTCACTATTTGCACTAGATGTAGAGATGTTGATGTTAATGCTATACAATGATCAGCTTTCCATGATTAAACAACAAAATGATGATATAGCTAAATTAGATGCTAAAATTGCCGAGCATGAACTAGAAAATGAAAAAATTAAGTTTGCTCGAAGTATGCTATATAATGGGAGACGCCCCTGGCATTAAGGATGGCATTGGCTTCCAACAGGGAGGCAATGTCAAACTTAATGCCCCTCCTAAAAGATTATCTAATTTTGTAAAGGGCAAGGCTCCCATGCCTCAGGATAACGAGTGTTACATTTTGTACCCTGCCGGTTATCCCGAGAGCAAAATTAGGAGAATTCATTCTAGGAAGTCTCACTCTAGCTCTAACCATGCTTTTATGTATAAGGGTGAGACATCTAGTTCTAGGCAACCAACCCGTGCTAAGTTGCCTAAGAAGAAAACTCCTAGTGCATCAAATGACCATAACATTTCATTTAAAACTTTTGATGCCTCTTATGTCTTAACTAACAAATCCGGCAAGGTAGTTGCCAAGTTTATTGGGGGCAAGCACAAGGGGTCAAAAACTTGTGTTTGGGTACCCAAAGTTCTTGTGTCTAATGCCAAAGGACCCAAAACCATTTGGGTACCTAAAGTCAAGAACTAAAATTGTTTTGTAGGTTTATGCATCCGGGGGCTCAAGTTGGATCATCGATAGCGGGTGCACAAACCACATGACAGGGGAGAAGAAGATGTTCTCCTCCTACGAGAAAAACCAAGATCCCCAACGAGCTATCACATTCGGGGATGGAAACCAAGGTTTGGTCAAAGGATTGAGTAAATGCTATATCACCTGACCATTCCATTTCCAATGTTTTTCTTGTAGATTCTTTAGATTACAATTTGCTTTCCGTTTCTCAATTATGCAAAATGGGCTACAACTGTCTTTTCACAGATGTAGGTGTTACTGTATTTAGAAGAAGTGATGATTCAATAGCATTTAAGGGAGTGTTAGAGGGTTAGCTATATTTAGTAGATTTTGATAGAGCTGAATTCGACACTTGCTTAATTGCTAAGACTAACATGGGCTGGCTCTGGCATCGCCGACTAGCACATGTTGGAATGAAGAATCTTCACAAACTTCTAAAGGGAGAACACATTTTGGGACTAACAAATGTTCATTTTGAGAAAGACAGGATTTGTAGCGCATGTCAGGCAGGAAAGCAACTTGGTGCTCATCATCCACATAAGAACATCATGACGACTGACAGTGATGCGGACATCAACACCAACACGAGCACATCTACACCAGCAGCACCTTCTCCAGCCCAGGCGCCACCCCCTTCCACCTGGGCCAGTGACTCGGGCCCGTGCAAGAGAATTGAACTACATCATGTTGTTAAAGAACGAAGGCCCGGAAGAATAGACGACCAGCCCAATTGCGGCCCATAATGGACGACCTAGGGTTGGCCGCCCCTAGGGGCTGCGCCCCCTCTCTATTTATTCAGGAGCTGCGCCTCCTTTATTTCCCGAGTTTTGTTTTACGTTAGCCTTAGCTACTCTCGGACACGCGCAAATCTGCGCTGTCTTCGTGTATTCAGAACTCCACCCCTCGAGTAATAGATTAGATTGCTCGCATCTTGTTCTTGTTCGTTCTTCGATTGCGCACAGGAAACGATCTTCGTGATCAGGCCGATCTCGCATCAGCAAGGTCTGGTAACCACAGGGAGTTGGTTCAGCGATTGCATGGCGCCTCGGGCTTGCTCGTCGTAGTCGGATCGCAAGGGTCATCTTCCGACAAATCGGAATTATCTCTACTCGCCGAAAGATCGGGCACCTCAGCTTCATCAATTGGTATCAGATTTCCAGGTTGATCGGTGAGTTTATCGAGCGTTTTTTTTTCCTACAGTCCACAAAACCGCATAAAAATTCAGGTTAGATCTTATCCCAGTACCCTTTTGAGCCTCACACTTTCTTTCAATAATCTGCATTGTTGAATTTGTGTGCTTTCGCGTCATTTGTTGCTGGTTGTATTGTGTTCTTCCACCATTCAAACCCTAGCGCCGCCACCATCTCCCGTTTGATCACGCCACAAACCGAGTCAACATTGTTTCCTTGTTTTCTCCTTCGGTTACGTCAAAAAAAAACAGAAAAAACAAACCGAGTCAACGGCCGTTTCCTTGATTTTCTCCTTCGGTTACGAAAAAAAACAGAAAAAAAACAAACCGAGTCAACGACCGCTTCCTTGTTTTTCTCCTTCGGTTACATCAAAAAAAAACAGAAACAAAAAAAAAGAAAACGAAGGAGAAAGGATACGTTTGTTTCATCCCGGTCGTTTTTAAAAACATAACTTGAGGAACCTTCCGTAAACCGGGCATAACTTTTCGCTCGGGTGTCCAAAAAATCTGAAATTTTTACAGGAGCTAGTTGACACCATTCTGAGGCCGGCCAAACTAACCTACGGTCTGTTGGGGTTCGACAAAATTGTCAAAAAAATTCAGGAAAATAAAGAAAAAAATCCGTCAAAGTTCTCGCACGCTTTTCAGAGAACTTCCTGATTTTTTGCAGACTACATCTGATATCTGTTTTAGGTGAAACTTCGTGTTAGCTCCTATCTTGTTGCTTCTTGTGCTGAGAAAAATATCAAAAAAATCATACAAAAAAAGAAAAACAAAATCACCTGTGATTTCTACTAGTGCCTTTTGGCATCACTAGTACAATATTTACGGTACTGCCATTCTGCTAGTTCCATCCATCCTTTGCACCTGTGGCCAGCAATATAGTTTCGTGTTTTGCACTATAATTCAACTTTGCATTATTGTTTGATCGTGCTAATCCTTGACTTGAGTGCAGCCTACCCACAACTCCACATATTTCTACGACGAGCAGGTTTCTGTTTCTCCACGCAATCGCTCATCCAATCTTTCACCGGTTCCACCTGTTGGTTGCAGTTCACCACTGTGGCTTGGTAAGAACGGATAAGAACTTAATAACAGCACTAGTGTGAGCGTCTTGTGAGCAGTACACCCCTGTTTTTGTCGTTGGTTTTTCTCCTTTTGGTGTTTGCGCTAACTATGGCAGGAGCACACGACATGGTGGATGCCCAGTTGCAGGAAGTAAGGGGACAAGTTGATGGACTTGCTGCTGACATTAGGACGATGCATGAACGGCTTGATTCAACGATCACTTCGACGACCGAGCGTTTCAACCAACTTGACCTTGCTCAAACGGCGACTCGCACCACACTCGACACCATCCTGGCACGCCTTGATGCATTGACCACAAAGATGGAGCAGGAATACGGCGGTGACACTGAGCAGGACGATGGAGATCGCCGTGGTCGTGCACGTCGTGTGGTTCGTCATCCCCCCTAATGACCTATTTTCTAAGATTAAATTTAAAATTCCATCTTTTAATGGTAAATATGATCCTGCTGCATATCTTGATTGGGAATTAGAGGTAGAACAGAAATTTTCATGCCATGATATTCCTGCTAATAGCCAAGTGAAGGCTTGCCATTAGTGAATTTACTGATTTTGCTTTAATTTGGTGGCGTGAGTATAAACAAAAACTTCCCATTAACAGTGTCATTACTTGGACCCAATTAAAAACTGCCATGCGCCACAGATTTGTTCCTTCCTATTATGCTCGTGATTTGCTTAACAAAATGCAGCGTTTTCAACAAGGTTTCACAGTCTGTTGAGGATTATTACCAGGAGTTACAAAAGGGTATGCTTCGTTGTGGTTTAGTTGAGTCGGATGACGCTGCTATGGCGCGTTTTCGTGGTGGTTTGAACAGGGAAATTCAGGATATACTTGATTATAAGGATTATTTTGAATATAACCACATTGTTTGAATATGCTTGCAAAGCTGAACGTGAAGTGCAGGACGACGATCAAAGACATATACTAACTCTCTTGCAGGCCGGGGTCCAACACACAGCTCAACTCCTTCCAGCCCTGCACCTTCTACGCGTAGCACTACATCGCGCACAGGGACGACCAAAGCCAGTGGCGCCCCCTGCCAAAGGCGCCGCTTCTTCCACAGGACGTACACGGGATATTCAGTGCCATCGTTGTAGAGGGTTTGGGCATATGATTCGGGACTGCCCAAACAAGCGTACCTTGCTTATACGTGACAATGGTGAGTACTCTTCAGCCAGTGATTCTGAGGAAACTAGTCATGCTATGATTGCCACTAACCATGCAAGAAAATGAGGAAGTCCACGTTGATCCTATCGACGCCGATAGGTATGAGAGTCTTGTTGTGCAGCGTGTTCTCAGCACACAGGTTGCCCAGGCCGAAAAAATCAGCGACACACTCTATTCCATACCAAGGGCGTCGTGCACGAACGGTCGATTCGCATATCATCGATAGTGGCAGCTGCAACAATTTGGCAAGTACAGCGTTGGTAGAGAAATTATCCTTGCCCACTCGCACGACATCCACATCCGTATCACATTCAATGGCTTTAATGATGGTGGTAAAATAAAGGTAACACGTTCGGTACGTGTCCCCTTTTCGCTGGGTTCGTACTTCTGATTATGCTGATTGCGATGTTATTTCCTATGGAAGCATGCTCTTTGTTATTAGGTCGACCTTGGCAATATGATACTGATAGTTTACATCATGGTCGTTCAAATCATTATTCTTTCATGTTTAAAGGCCAGAAAATAATTATACATCCAATGACCCCTGACCAAATTTTTGAAAGATGATCTTACTAGGGCTGCCTAAAACTGCACAACAAGTCAAATCGACATCAGCCGCACCTATTAAATCTGAAATCAAGTTGCACTCTCCTGTTTTACTTGCTACACGTTGCTGATTTTGATGATCTCCATGAAGCTCATCTGCCCTGTTATGCACTTGTATGCTCGCGAATGCTTGTTCCGCCTTGATGATGCACCGTCTTTGGATATACCCCCTGCTGTTGTTAACCTTTTGCAGGAGTATGCTGATGTTTATCCTACGGACTTACCACCGGGTCTTCCTCCCCTCCGTGGCATTGAGCATCAGATCGATCTCATCCCCGGCGCTTCTCTTCCGAACCGTGCCCCGTACCGTACAAATCCAGATGAGACGAAGGAGATCCAGCGCAGGTGCAGACGCTGCTTGATAAGGGTTACATTCGTGAGTCTCTTAGCCCTTCCTCGGTTCCTGTTTTACTCGTCCCAAAGAAAGATGGGTCATGGCGTATGTGCGTAGATTGTCGTGCCTATTAATAACATCACAGTTCGTTATCGATATCCTATTCCACGCCTTGATGATATGCTAGATGAGCTTAGTGGTGCCGTTATTTTCTCTAAGGTTGATTTGCGTAGCGGTTACCATCAGATTAGAATGAAACTCGGTGGATGAATGGAAAACGGCTTTTAAAACGAAATTTGGTTTTATATGAATGGTTGGTTATGCCATTTGGATTGACTAATGCTCCCAGCACCTTTATGCGTTTAATGAACGAAGTTCTACGGGCCTTCATAGGTTTGTTTGTTGTTGTTTATTTCGATGATATCCTTATTTACAGCAAGTCTATAGAGGAGCATTTAGAACATTTGCGTGCTGTTTTTGACGCTTTGCGTGCTGCTCGCTTGTTTGGTAACATGGAAAAGTGCACATTTTGCACGCAACGTGTCTCGTTTCTTGGTTATGTGGTTTACTCCGCAGGGCATTGAGGTGGATAGCAGCAAGATTGCTGCCATTCGGGAGGTGGCCTACACCGACGACGGTCACACAAATTCGGAGCTTTCTTGGACTTGCCGGTTTCTACCGCAGATTTGTTCGTGATTTTTAGCTCCATTGCAGCGCCTCTACATGAGCTTACAAAGAAAGATGTGCCGTTTGCTTGGAGTGATTCGCAGGAGGTAGCGTTCAGCACTTTGAAAGATAAGTTAACCCAAGCTCCCCTATTGCAATTGCCTGATTTTTAATAAAGTGTTTGAGCTTGAATGCGATGCTAGCGGTATTGGGCTCGGTGCTGTTTTGTTACAAGAAGGAAAACCAGTTGCTTATTTTAGTGAAAATTAAGCGGTGCTAGTCTGAAATATTCTACTTATGATAAGGAGCTTTACGCTTTTAGTGCGCACTTTGCATACATGGCAGCACTATCTTTGGCATCGTGAGTTTATAATCCATTCTGATCATGAGGCTTTAAAACATATTCGTACCCAAACAAATCTGAACCGTCGTCATGCTAAATGGGTAGAATTCATTGAGTCCTTTCCTTACATTATTAAACACAAGAACGGGAAGGACAATGTTATTGCTGATGCTTTGTCTCGTCGCTATACCATGCTGTCACAGTTAGATTTTAAAATCTTTGGTTTGGACACTGTGAAGGATCAATATGTTGACGATGCTGATTTTAAAGATGCTTTCTGGCCATTGTATTAATGGGAAACCATGGGGCAAATTTCACATACAGGATGGGTTCCTGTTTCGCGCTAACAAGCTGTGTGTTTCAGCTAGCTCGGTTCGTCTTTTGTTGTTACAGGAAGCGCATGGAGGCGGTCTCATGGGGCATTTTGGCGTCTACAAGACACATGAGGTGTTGGCTGCCCACTTCTTTTGGCCTCGGATGCGCGCTGATGTGGAGCGCCTTGTTGCACGTTGCACTACTTGTCAGAAAGCTAAGTCACGGTTTGAACAACCATGGTTTGTATATGCCTTTGCTTGTCCCTTCTTCTCCTTGGCTTGATATCTCTATGGACTTTGTTTTGGGCTTGCCTAGAACTAAGAAGGGTGAGGGATAGTATTTTTGTGGTTGTTGATAGATTCTCTAAAATGGCTCACTTTATACCTTGTCATAAAACTGATGATGCTAGCATTGTTGCTGAATTGTTCTTTAGAGAAATTATTTCGTTTACATGGTATTCCAAAAACAATAGTCTCTGATCGCGATGCTAAGTTCTAAGCCATTTTTGGAGATCTCTTTGGAATAAATTGGGAACTAAATTGTTGTTTAGCACTACTTGTCACCCTCAGACTGATGGACAAACTGAGGTAGTAAATAGAACTTTATCTACCATGCTTAGGGGCTGTTTTAAGACAAGAATTTGAGACGTTGGAGGATTGCTTGCCTCATGTTGAATTTGCTTACAATCATGCACGCATTCTTCTACAAAGATGTGCCCTTTCCAGATTGTTTATGGTTACATTCCTAGGGCACCTATTGATTTGATTTCACTTAATGCTGCGAACGCCCCACATGTAGATGCTTCTGCACATGTTGAACAAATGATTACCATACATGAACAAACGAACAGAACATTGCTGCTACTAATACAAAAAATCAGGTTGCTGGTACTAAAGGAAGAAAACCATGTACTTTTGAACTGGTGATATGGTTTGGTTGCATTGAGAAAGGATCGTTTTCCTACTTTGCGCCGTTCTAAATTGATGCTCGTGCTGCTGGTCCTTTTTAAGATACTAACCAAGATTAATTGATAATGCTTATACCCTCGACCTACCTGCGGAAGTTTGGTGTTTCCACTAGTTTTAATGTTGCAGATTTGAAACCGTTATGCGGGAGAAGAGTGAGGAGTTGCCGCGAGGACGACTTCAGTTCAAGAAGGGGAGGATGATGCGGACATCAACACCAACACGAGCACATCTACACCAGCAGCACCTTCTCCAGCCAGGCGCCACCCCCTTCCACCTGGGCCAGTGACTCGGGCCGTGCAAGAGATTGAACTACAATCCTGTTGTTAAGAACGAAGGCCCCGGAAGAATAAGACGACCAGCCCAATTGCGGCCCATAATGGACGACCTAGGGTTGGCGCCCCTAGGGCTGCGCCCCCTCTCTATTTATTCAGGAGCTGCGCCCTCCTTTATTTCCCGAGTTTTGTTTTACGTTAGCCTTAGCTACTCTCGAAACACCGCGCAAATCTGCGCTGTCTTCGTGTATTCAGAACTCCACCCTCGAGTAATAGATTAGATTGCTCGCATTTGTTCTTGTTCGTTCTTCGATTGCGCACAGAAACGATCTTCGTGATCAGGCCGATCTCGCATCAGCAAGGTCGGTAACCACAGGGAGTTGGTTCAGCGATTGCATTGGCGCCTCGGGCTTGCTCGTCGTAGTCGGATCGCAAGGGTCATCTTCCGACAAATCGGAATTATCTCTACTCGCCGAAAGATCGGGCACCTCAGCTTCATCAGACGGCCACTCGAGCTCCTACACAGGACCTATTCGGCCCGATAGCTACATAATTATCGGCGGGAGTAAGTACTGTCCTAGTTATTGTGGATGACTATTCTCGCTTCACTTGGGTATTCTTTTTGCAGGAAAAATCTCATACCCAGGAAACCTTAAAGGGATTCTTGAGACAGGCTCAAAATGAGTTTTGGCTTAAGGATCAAGAAAATTAGAAGCGGACAACGGGACGGAGTTCAAAAACTCACAAATCGAAGGATTCCTTTGAGGAGGAGGGCATCAAGCATGAGTTCTCTTCTCCCTACACCCCACAACAAAATGGTGTAGTGGAGAGGAAGAATAAAACTCTATTGGACATGGCAAGAACCATGCTTGATGAGTACAAGACTTTCGGATCGGTTTTTGGGCTGAGGCGGCAACACCGCTTGCTACGCCATCAACCAGGTTGTATCTACACCGAATCCTCAAGAAGACATCATACGAACTCCTAACCGGTAAAAGCCCAATATTTCATATTTTAGAGTCTTTGGTAGCAAATGCTTTATTCTTGTTAAAAGAGGTAGAAAATCTAAATTTGCTCCTAAGACTGTATAAGGCTTTTTACTAGGATATGACTCAAACACAAGGGCATATAGAGTCTTTAACAAGTCCTCGGGACAAGTTGAAGTTTCCTGTGACATTGTGTTTGATGAGACTAACGGCTCTCAAGTAGAGCAAGTTGATTCTTGATGAGATAGGTGATGAAGAGGCTCCGTGCATCGCGCTAAGGAAAATGTCCATTGGGATGTGGTGTCCTAAGGAATCCGAAGAGCCTCCAAATGCCAAGATCAACCCATCCTCCTCCACGCAAGCATCTCCACCAACTCAAAATGAGGATGAGGCTCAAGTTGATGAAGGAGAAGATCAAAGAGATGAGCCACCTCAAGATGACGGCAATGATCAAGGGGGAGATGCAAATGATCAAGATAAGGAGGATGAAGAACCAAGGCCGCCACACCCAAGAGTCCACCAAGCAATCCAACGAGATCACCCCGTCGACACCATCCTCGGCGGACACTCATAAGGGGGTAACCACTAGATCTCGTGTTGCACATTTTTGTGAACATTACTCTTTTGTTTCTCTATTGAGCCACACAGGGTAGAGGAAGCACTTCAAGATTCGGATTGGGTGGTGGCGATGCAAGAGGAGCTCAACATCTTCACTAGGAATGAGGTATGGCATTTGGTTCCACTTCCTAATCAAAATGTTTGTAGGAACCAAATGGGTGTTCCGCAACAAGCAAGACGAGCATGGTGTGGTGACAAGGAACAAAGCCCGACTTGTGGCCAAGGGATACTCCCAAGTCGAAGGTTTGGATTTCGGTGAAACCTATGCACCATAGCTAGGCTTGATTCAATTTGTATACTATTAGCCTATGCTACTTACCATGGCTTCAAGCTTTACCAAATGGACGTGAAGAGTGCCTTCCTCAATGGACCAATCAAGGAAGAGGTCTATGTTGAGCAACCTCCCGGCTTTGAAGATAGTGAGTATCCTAACCATGTTTATAACTCTCTAAGGCACTTTATGGGCTCAAGCAAGCCCCAAGAGCATGGTATGAATGCCTTAGAGATTTCCTTATCGCTAATGGATTCAAAGTCGGAAAGGCCCGATCCTACACTCTTTACCCAAAACACTTGAAAATGATTTGTTTGTATGCCAAATTTATGTTGATGATATTATATTTGGGTCTACTAACGAATCTACAAGTGAAGAGTTTAGTAGGATCCTGACACAAAAATTCGAGATGTCTATGATGGTGGAGTTGAAGTACTTCTTGGGATTTCAAGTGAAGCAACTCCAAGAGGGCACCTTCATTAGCCAAACAAAGTATACTCAAGATATTCTAAGCAAGTTGGGATGAAGGATGCCAAACCCATCAAGACACCCATGGGTACCAATGGGCATCTCGACCTCGACACGGAAGGTAAATCCGTCGATCAAAAGGTATACCAGTCGATGATAGGCTCTTACTCTATTTATGTGCATCTCGACCGGACATTATGCTTTCCGTATGCATGTGTGCAAGATTCCAAGCCGACCCTAAGGAAGCTCACCTTACGGCCGTAAAACGAATCTTGAGATATTTAGTTCATACTCCTAAGTCTGGGCTTTGGTATCCTAGGGGATCCACATTTGACTTAACTGGTTATTCGGATGCCGATTGTGCGGGGTGTAAGATTAATAGAAAGAGCACATCGGGGACTTGCCAGTTCTTGGGAAGATCCTTGGTGTCTTGGGCTTCAAAGAAGCAAAATTCCGTAGCTCTTTCTACCGCCGAAGCCGAGTATATTGCCGCAGGCCATTGTTGCGCGCAATTGCTCTGGATGAGGCAAACCCTTAGGGACTATGGTTACAAATTGACCAAAGTTCCTCTTCTTATGTGATAATGAGAGTGCAATCTGCATGGCGGATAATCCGGTTGAGCATAGCCGCACTAAAGACATAGCCATTCGGTATCATTTTCTAAGGATCACCAACAAAAGGGAGATATCGAGATTGCATATATTAACACTAAAGATCAATTAGCCGATATCTTTACCAAGCCACTAGATGAACAAACTTTTAGCAAACTTAGGCATGAACTAATATTCTTGATTCTAGGAATTTCTTTTGATGTCTTGCACACTTAGCTCATAAGTATACCTTTGATCATGTCTCTTTTATATGCTATGACTAATGTGTTCTCAAGTGAATTTCAAACCAAGTCATAGGTGTATTGGAAGGGAATTGGAGTCTTCGGCGAAGACAAAGGCTTCCACTCCACTCCATAACTCATCCTTCGCCGTCGCTCCGAGCATCTCTCCGTCTTTGGTATAATCTTCACTCATGTTTTTATTTGCCAAAGGGGAGAAAGTAGTTTTAGAAGGGCTTATATTTCACTCAATATCCGTTTTTGGCGATCATGCCAAAGGGGGATAAAGTATTAGCCCAAAGCAAAAGGACCACACCACCACCTAATTTCAAATATGATTTTCAATTGGTATCTTATTGTGTTCAAAAGAGGAAGAAAGTAGTATTTTTCAAAATTGATATCTTAAAACCCTCTTGAACACTAAGAGGAGGATTTAATTGAGGGGGAGTTTTGTTTAGTCAAGGAAAAGCATTTGAAACAGGGGGAGAAATTTTCAAATCTTATAAATGCTTCGCAAAATCTTATTCATTTACCTTTGACTATTTGCAAAAAGACTTTGAAAAGGATTTATAAAGAATTTGCAAAAACAAAACATGTGGTGCAAGCGTGGTCCAAAATGTTAAAAATGAAGAAGAAACAATCCATGTGTATCTTATAAGTATTTATATTGGCTCAATTCCAAGCAACCGTTTGCACTTACAATTATGCAAACTAGTTCAATTATGCACTTCTATACTTGCTTTGGTTTGTGTTGGCATCAATCACCAAATGGGGGAGATTGAAAGGGAATTAGGCCTACACCTATTTGCTAATTGATTTTGGTGGTGAATTGCCCAACACAATAATTGGACTAACTAGTTTGCTCTAGTCTATAAGTTCTACAGTGCCAAAGGTTCACAATAAGCCAATAAAAAGACCAAGAAAAGGGTTCAAACAAAGAGAGCAAGGGACAACCGAAGTGTGCCCTGGTCTGGCGCACCGGACAGTGTCCGGCTGCACCAGGGAACTCCAAGCTGAACTCATGACCTTCGGGAAATCTCATAGGCGCTTCGCTATAATTCATCGGACTGTCCGGTGCACCACCGGACAATGTCAGGTGCCCCAAGGAAAGAGCGGCCTTGAACTCGCCAGCTTCGGGAATCCGCTCCGCTATAATTCACCGGACATGTCCGGTGCACACTGGACTGTCCAGTGAGCCAGCGGAGCAATGACTACTTCGTGCGCAACGGTCGACTGCAACGGCATTAAATGCGCGCCTGCGCTCGCAGAGGAGCAGTGTACGCGCGGGTGGCCACACCGGACAGTCTACAGGACTTGTCCGGTGCGCCACCGGACAGCCCGGCGAGCCCACAAGACAGAGCTCCAACGGTCGGAACCCAACGCCCAGGTGACGTGGCTGGCGCACCAGACAGTGTCCGGTGGCGCACCGGACTGTCCGGTGCGCCATGCGACAGCAGCCTCCACCAAACGGCTAGTTGGTGGTTGGGGTTATAAATACCCCCAACCACCCCACATTCAATTCATCAAGTTTCCACCTTCCACTACTTACAAGAGCTCTAACATTCAATTCTAGACACACCCAAGTGATCAAATCCTCTCCCCAATTCCACACAAAGCTTAGTGATTAGTGAGAGAGATTTGTTGTGTTCTTTTGAGCTCTTGCGCTTGGATTGCTTCTTCCTCTCATTCTTTCTTGCGATCAACTCAATTGTAACCAAGCCAAGGAGAACCAATTGTGTGGTGGTCCTTGCGGGAAGTTTGATTCCCGTTTGATTGAGAAGAGAAGCTCACTCGGTCCGAGGGACCGTTTGGAGAGAGGGGAAAGGGTTGAAAGAGACCCGGGTCTTTGTGACCACCTCAACGGGGAGTAGGTTTGCAAGAACCTAACCTCGGTAAAACAATCCGTGTGTCACACT
This sequence comes from Zea mays, assembly GCF_902167145.1. Classification (NCBI taxonomy): domain Eukaryota; kingdom Viridiplantae; phylum Streptophyta; class Magnoliopsida; order Poales; family Poaceae; genus Zea; species Zea mays. Next base: position 8,737 of record NW_023366954.1, on the reverse strand, counting down.
TTTTATTCGCTTGTGATTTTGTTTTGCACCCTCTCTCTCGGACTCGATTAATTTTTCTAACGCTCACCCGGCTTATAGTTGTGATTAAGTTTGTAAACTTCAGATTCGCCCTATTCACCCCCCCTCTAGGCGACTTTCACAACCAATTTTTCTCTAAGTCAAAAACCAGCCTTCTTCCAAAGATCATAGATGTTCACCTAGTTGCTGGCGCCAAATCCATGGGGTCCAATTGACAAAAGGGAACCAAATTACCCAAGGAGCACAATAGAAAAGTTTGAACCGAAGCCAAGACCTTTTGACATGGTTTAACACGAGTTTTGTCTCGGGTTGAATAATGCCGACAGCACTGACTTGGCGCCTTCATATCTCCCAAGCTAGGGCATATCTTCCCTTGGAACTCACATGAACAAGGTAGCCCTAGGTGCAGGGAAGGATCTCACCACAGTCTTATGGTGAGATTCGCACGCTTGGCTGCTCAGCAAGGGCTAGAACACGGGCAGAAGGAAATGGCCACTTGTTCGACGTGCCCTGGCGACGCTAGAGCACGCCCCGGCGCTCGGCCCCGCGCGCGCCGCGCCGCGCCAAGCGAAACCTCGTGCCCGTGCTCGCGCATATAAAGCCGACCAAGGCCTTGACCGTACACCCCCGCTCGCTCTCAACCCCGCCGGAGCGCCAGTTCACCGGCGGTCACTCTGCGCACGGCGTGCTAGCGGCCACCCGAGACCCAACCACCATAGACCGGCCACCCTAGCCTTTACTCGCCCCGTCCGACCCGCGAGATAGCCTCTGCGTGCCTCGGTGAAGCTTCCAGAGCCAGGAATCGAACTATACCTCGCCGGAGACACTAGATTGACCTCGCCGGACTTCACCCGACCGCCAGCGTACGTAGACCGAGCTCCACGGTGAGTCTTTCTTTGATTCCTTGCACGGGTAGCATCCTTCGCACCCCGTGAAGCTCCCTGTGCCCTTGGATTGAACTCTACCGCCGTGAGCAGGCCAGAGCGCACGCCGCCGACGAGCCCGCCTGCCTGCGCACGTGGCCCGACCGAATCTGGCCATCACCGTCGACGAGCCGTACCTCGACGTGACCGCCAGGACCTCCCGAAGCTAACCCCACCCTTTGCCAGACCTCCCTCGCCGCCGGTAAGCCGCGCCGCCCTATTTACTTCCGCAATTACTGTTTCAAAGAGGGGAGGGATCTCGGGGAGAAAGAAGAAGAAGCCGGGGGGGTTTGAATAGTCAGAGACTCTCGTAAATAGTTCCGCAGGGGCATAAGTTAAAGAATTGGTTTAGGAAAAGCCCAGCGGTCTCGATGTAAACTAGTTTTTCATAAAACCTTTTAAACATTATTCATTTAAATGTAAACAGAGCTTGTAAAATTCATAACTTCGGTTTTATTCAACCAAATTTGGTCAAACCAATTTTGCTAGGTTCTAAATAATATGAACTACTTAGGAAAAATACCAAACACCCTATGTATTGCAGAAAATTTTAAAGTTTAGGTTTAAATAGTAAACTGACCAAAAGCAAAATAAAGAAGGGAAAATAGCTACACTTTTAGACTAGGGTTAAGAAAAATTAGAGAAGTCCTTAACCACTACCTAGCCTGTTTAAAAATAATAAACCCCTCAGTACACGAGATTAGGGAAGGGTTTACCATTTAAACTCATTTTGATTCAATGTTAAAGAAAACAGAAAAGGGAGTTTAAAGTAAGAACCAGGGGGCAACCACATTTTTGCTAGCTCACTTATTTAACATAGTTCACTGGAAAATTTTGTTAGACCCTCTGTTACGACAAAAGAAATGCACTACCTTTTATTTCATGAAAACAATGAAAGCTTAGAAAAACCTTAGAAAAATAATCCTAAGGAGAACCCACCCCAATCCTTGGGATAACTAATAATATGCTGATATAAATCTAGGAAAAATATAAGTTCTGTTGTTTGACATTTTTCAAATAACAAGTTAGTTATAAGTACCTTTTTGGCATTAAACTTTAGAAAATCACAACTAAATGTCCAGTGGGTCTTTCTCTGTGTTTTTTAACACAAAGTCCTATTATCACCTATGAATCTTGACAAAAATAAAATTTAGTACAGAGACTTCACCTAAATCAGAGCTATAGGGTAAAGTGCCCTTTTTCCTTTACTTTTGTTAATTTTGCACAAGGAATATCTGAATTATTTTCAACCTCAAATATTTAAAACAACCCACAGAGGTCAATGTTCACCCACTGTAATTTTTATAACATTTTTGGAAAATGTTAACTTGCCATGATAGTTCAAAAATACTTAATAAGAAGCACAATAGGAAGAAAAATGGGAATTTTGGGAGAACCAGATAATGTACAACTAAAACCTTCTAAGAATCCCATGAAACCTAAAGATGTAATTGAATATTGTAAGTTCATTCAAAACCCCAAAAATGAAGGTATAAAACCCTTAAGGATAACCAAAGAAAACCCTAGAGTACCATTAATTTAGTACTGTTTTGCTATGCATAGCATTTACAAATTGCCCTATCATTAATATGCATACGCATTAGATAGACTGTAATCTCGCTGACGAGGAGTACATCCTCATTCCGAAGCAAGGAGTTGCTCAGGATGTAGTCCAGGAGCCAGCACCAGAGCCTGCCATCGAGGATCTACCTGCCCCCGCTTTGGAAGGCAAGCCCCGGTTTTATGCATAACCAATTATATTATGCTATTTTACTGCACTTAATGTTTGTAGGATTGTACTGTGCACTTAAGTGTAGGAGTTGAATGAAACCATAGTTGCATGAACTCAGGAATTCCTTTTGAGATGGATACTAGTATGCTAGGTCGAGTAGCTGCTTTACTAATTAGGGGTCTCAGTAGAAGTCGAGTGATTTTTCCAGCACTCGCGCGAGGTCAAGAATTGGCTGTATCCATTTTTATATCATAATGATGATGGTATGTGGACAACGATCCATGGGGATGCGTTTTCTACGAGACGGAAATTTGGAATAAGGATTAAGGTGTGGTACCATGTGTCAAGCGTTTGAACGTACTAAGCACATGCCGAGAAATATGGTAAATCGGTAAGCCTAGTACCTGAGTGAACCTGGCAACAGACTTTATCCCTCATGCGACCTGAGACATGGTCTCCCATTCTGGTTATGGTGGGTACAAGTGTGGTCACTGCACGACGGCAGTCGGGGTCAGTGAGGCATTGTACGCCAAGGCGGTGAGCCCTGATCTGTTGACGGGGAATCGATGGGGACGGTTGATGTGTGTGGGGACAGAGTGCCTCGCCACGTCGTGTGTTTAGGTTTACCTTGCAAGGTTTAAAAACTCGATTCAAATCGTCTGCTTCTCGCAGCTAATGAGACTGCTTGATCCATGGTGCTACATTGAGTAACAAGTGGAAATGTGTTGATTTGGCAAAAGATGTTGATTGCTAAAATGATTGCAAACATGTATGATTAGATAGGGATACATTTAGTCTTAAGAGAGTCACACTAAAACTTGAAAAGCTAAACTTGAATTTAGACTCAGCTAGTGCTTTTTGCAAACCAAACCCCTCAGCCAAACAGCTGCATGTCTAGAGGTAGAGGAGTAGACTCCTCACACCGGGTAAGTCTAGCTGAGTATTAGTATACTCAGTCTTGCTTGTGGCATAAATTTTTACAGGTTCTCTGGAGGACATGGTTGCTAGAGTGACTTGGCCGTCCATCTTGCCACCGGGTTGGATAGTCGAGTGGGACCCTACCTCTGCAGGGGAGGAGCATGAGGAGTGATGGGCCAGGCTTTCCCATCCCTCCGTTTATTTACCGTTAGTTATATTCCGCTGCATTCCGAACAATGACCACTACTTTTGATAAACTCCGATAATGTTGTAATAAATTAAGTACTCCTCAATGTATGGTTTTATGCTTTATTGTATTTGCTCTATGCCTCACCTTCGAGTGAGTACGTGGTACTTGATCCTGTTAGTGGCCTCGTCGGACTAGATCCGAGGGACTGACGTTTTATTCCTATTTAAGTGTGGTCTAGCCTCTCAGGCGGGACTTAGGCACTTAAGTTGGAATAATTCGGACGGTTCCGCCACAGCTGGTATCAGAGCTTGTACCACCACAGAGGAATCAATAAACCGTAATTACCATTCTTTTCAAAAAGTAAAACTTGATTAGAAACAAATGTTGGATAGATCGGTAAGACGATAAGGATGGGCATAGAACGTGAAGCGTTAGGGTACTAGATGGGTAGCTAGATGGCTAATTGAATGTGCTCTATGGGCTACTGTAATAAGGGATGGAGATTCCTCTACCCCTATAAGTTGATGTAAGGTCGCTTAGGACGAGCATGCATGCATCATTTTAATCAAACTACTTAGTAAGTGGTCAAAAAGCTTAAAAGTTATGCGACACGGTAATAAAAGATTAAGTGTATCTCCCAGATCTCCACATAACCCTGGGAAAGCCAAGCCCCAATCCACTTTTATTTTCTTAATTCTTTTTCTTTTTCGCTTATGCTTACCCTTACATAGATGACTTCTCACGAGTCCTCGGAAGGAGGGAACGCACATTCCCACACGGATGGACTTGCGCGAGAGGGTTTTCCCCGCATTTTGTGGGAGGCGCTGCAGGGAGCCGGTTATACGACGCCTCCCCAGTATGCAGTGCAGTTGTTCGAGGAGCACCGGGTACCCCGCTGTAAGGGTGAGGATGACCTTGGAGCCTCATCCCTTGTAGCCGGGCTGGTGTTCGTTGGACTCCGAGTCTTTCGGATACCGGGCTGAAGACACTATTGAGGCCATTGCTCTCCACGGGCTGACGACCTTTTATGGCTTTCACCCCTTGGAGCTGTCCACTCATCCCATTGGCTTGTTCCCCGCTGAAAAGGAGGACGACCCAATGTGGAAGGATCGAGTGGAGCATGCCAAGGATGTGTGGGCTCTTTACCCAGGGCAGACTACTCACCTGATGGTGCGATGCATGAATGCCCTGTACCGTCTGCAAGCAGTGCGAGGTGAGGCAATGTCCCAGCTGATGGGCCTGGTGGAGGCTACCAAGATCACCCTGGATAACAGGGAGGACCTTGTGGTAGACCTGTCCACTGAGCTGGTGGAGAAGGACCTCCAGGTGGAGCAGATGGCCACCCAGATCCAAGAGCTTGAGGAGCTAGTAGGAGCCAGAGAGAACACCATCGAGGTTCTCGAGGATTAGCTTCTGAACACTCAGCAACAACTTGAGGAAGCCAACCAGCACCTGGATATGCACCATCAGGAGATCCAGGAGGTCTGTTTGGTTTCGACAAAATTGTCAAAAAAATTCAGGAAAATAAAGAAAAAAATTCGTCAAAGTTCTCGCACGCTTTTCAGAGAACTTCCTGATTTTCTGTAGACCACATCTGATTTCTGCTTTAGGTGAAACTTCGTGTAGCTCCTATTTTGTTGCTTCTTGTGCTGAGAAAAATATCAAAAAAATCATACAAAAAAAGAAAAACAAAATCACTTGTGATTCCTACTAGTGGCCTCGCTAGTACAATATTTACGGTATTGCCATTCTGCTAGTTCCATCCGTCCTTTGCACTTGTGGCCAGCAATATAGTTTCGTGTTTTGCACTATAATTCAACTTTGCATTATTGTTTGATCGTGCTAATCCTTGACTTGAGTGCAGCCTACCCAAAACTCCACATATTTCTACGACGAGAAGGTTTCTGTTTCTCCAGGCAATCGCTAATCCAATCTTTCACCGGTTCCACCTGTTGGTTGCAGTTCACCACTGTGGCTTGGTAAGAACAGATAAGAACTTGATAACAGCACTAGTGTGAGCGCCTTGTGAGCAGTACACCCCTGTTTTTGTCGTTGGTTTTTCTCCTTTTGGTGTTTTGGTGTTTGCGCTAACTATGGCAGGAGCACACGACATGGTGGATGCCCAGTTGCAGGAAGTCAGGGGACAAGTTGATGGACTTGCTGCTGACATTAGAACGATGCATGAACGGCTTGATTCAACGGTCACTTCGACGACCGAGCGTTTCAACCAACTTGACCTTGCTCAAACGGCGACTCGCACCACACTCGACACCATCCTGGCACGCCTTGATGCATTGACCACAAAGATGGAGCAAGAATACGGCGGTGACACTGAGCAGGACGATGGAGATCGCCGTGGTCGTGCACGTCGTGTGGTTCGTCATCCCCCTAATGACTTATTTTCTAAGATTAAATTTAAAATTCCATCTTTTAATGGTAAATATGATCCTGCTGCATATCTTGATTGGGAATTGGAGGTAGAACAGAAATTTTCATGCCATGATATTCCTGCTAATAGCCAAGTGAAGGCTGCCATTAGTGAATTTACTGATTTTGCTTTAATTTGGTGGCGTGAGTATAAACAAAAACTTCCCATTAACAGTGTCATTACTTGGACCCAATTAAAAACTGCCATGCGCCACAGATTTGTTCCTTCCTATTATGCTCGTGATTTGCTTAACAAAATGCAGCGTTTTCAACAAGGTTCACAATCTGTTGAGGAATATTACCAGGAGTTGCAAAAGGGTATGCTTCGTTGTGGTTTGGTTGAGTCAGATGACGCTGCTATGGCGCGTTTTCGTGGTGGTTTGAACAGGGAAATTTAGGATATACTTGATTATAAGGATTATTTTGATATAACCACATTGTTTGAATATGCTTGCAAAGCTGAACGTGAAGTGCAGTGACGACGATCAAAGACATATACTAACTCTTTTGCAGGCCGGGGTCCAACACACAGCTCAACTCCTTCCAGCCCTGCACCTTCTACGCCTAGCACTACATCGCGCACAGGGACGACCAAGCCAGTGGCGCCCCCTGCCAAAGGCGCCGCTTCTTCCACAGGACGTACACGGGATATTAAGTGCCAACGTTGCAGAGGGTTTGGGCACATGATTCGGGACTGCCCAAACAAGCGTACCTTGCTTATACGTGACAATGGTGAGTACTCTTCAGCTAGTGATTCTGAGGAAACTGGTCATGCTATGATTGCCACTAACCATGCAGAAAATGAGGAAGTCCACGTTGATCCCATCGACGCCGATAGGTATGAGAGTCTTGTTGTGCAGCGTGTTCTCAGCACACAGGTTGCCCAGGCCGAAAAAAATCAGCGACACACTCTATTCCATACCAAGGGCGTCGTGCACGAACGGTCGATTCGCATCATCATCGATAGTGGCAGTTGCAACAATTTGGCAAGTACAGCGTTGGTAGAGAAATTATCCTTGCCCACTCGCACACATCCACATCCGTATCACATTCAATGGCTTAATGATGGTGGTAAAATAAAGGTAACACGTTCGGTACGTGTCCCCTTTTCGCTGGGTTCTTATTCTGATTATGCTGATTGCGATGTTATTCCTATGGAAGCATGCTCTTTGTTATTAGGTCGACCTTGGCAATATGATACTGATAGTTTACATCATGGTCGTTCAAATCATTATTCTTTCATGTTTAAAGGCCAGAAAATAATTATACATCCAATGACCCCTGACCAAATTTTGAAAGATGATCTTACTAGGGCTGCTAAAACTGCACAACAAGTCGAATCGACATCAGCCGCACCTATTAAATCTGAAATGAAGTTGCACTCTCCTGTTTTACTTGCTACACGTGCTGATTTTGATGATCTCCATGAAGCTCATATGCCCTGTTATGCACTTGTATGCTCGCGAATGCTTGTTCCGCTTGATGATGCACCGTCTTTGGATATACCCCCTGCTGTTGTTAACCTTTTGCAGGAGTATGCTGATGTTTATCCTACGGACTTACCACCGGGTCTTCCTCCCCTCCGTGGCATTGAGCATCAGATCGATCTCATCCCTGGCGCTTCTCTTCCGAACCGCGCCCCGTACCGTACAAATCCAGATGAGACGAAGGAGATCCAGCGCCAGGTGCGGACGCTGCTTGATAAGGGTTACATTTGTGAGTCTCTTAGCCCTTGCTCGGTTCCTGTTTTACTCGTTCCAAAGAAAGATGGGTCATGGCGTATGTGCGTAGATTGTCGTGCTATTAATAACATCACAGTTCGTTATCGATATCCTATTCCACGCCTTGATGATATGCTAGATGAGCTTAGTGGTGCCGTTATTTTCTCTAAGGTTGATTTGCGTAGCGGTTACCATCAGATTAGAATGAAACTCGGTGATGAATGGAAAACGGCTTTTAAAACGAAATTTGGTTTATATGAATGGTTGGTTATGCCATTTGGATTGACTAATGCTCCCAGCACATTTATGCGTTTAATGAACGAAGTTCTACGGGCCTTCATAGGTTTGTTTGTTGTTGTTTATTTCGATGATATCCTTATTTACAGCAAGTCTATAGAGGAGCATTTAGAACATTTGCGTGTTGTTTTTGACGCTTTGCGTGCTGCTCGCTTGTTTGGTAACATGGAAAAGTGCACATTTTGCACGCAACGTGTCTCGTTTCTTGGTTATGTGGTTACTCCGCAGGGCATTGAGGTGGATAGCAGCAAGATTGCTGCCATTCGGGAGTGGCCTACACCGACGACGGTCACACAAATTCGGAGCTTTCTTGGACTTGCCGGTTTCTACGCAGATTTGTTCGTGATTTTAGCTCCATTGCAGCGCCTCTACATGAGCTTACAAAGAAAGATGTGTCGTTTGCTTGGAGTGATTCGCAGGAGGTAGCGTTCAGCACTTTGAAAGATAAGTTAACACAAGCTCCCCTCTTGCAATTGCCTGATTTTAATAAAGTTTTTGAGCTTGAATGCGA